>NW_017619513.1:0-11766 GCF_001879475.1 Ipomoea nil
GTGAAATTTCAATAGGAGTTTTCAGAAAAGTTTGACCTGTTTCGGAGGATCTCCTGTCTGTAGCCTGCGAGACCAATTCTAGGGCTCGATGTGCAAAGTATTGAAGGAATGCCCCGGCCCGATTTCCATCCAAGGGTTCTGGAATAATACAGGAGAAACTTCATCACTGGCTTCAGAAACCATCATAAGCAGTTCAGTCGCATCATCTTCAGACCATTCTGCATAAACTCTGGGTAATAGGTCATCACAGTTACTAAAATCTCGTCGCGAAGCAGAGGATCAAGTTTGAGCTTTTTCTTCATAGCAAACTGCAGCAGCGTCTGAATATGCTTAAGGGCCACCTCCGGAGAGTGTGACTTGCTTCCAAGTTTGATAATGATGTTTCTTACAGGGTCTGCCATTGAAGGTTATGTGCGAAGAGAAGAGCAGATCACTGAAGGCAGATATGCAAGAGAGATAGAAAGCTGAGAGCTGTGGTGATCGAAGATGTTTTTTTCTTCATGACCCGGTATCAAATAGGCTTAAGGGTGATGAACCCTAATTAATGCGGCTTGTCAAATATCATGCATACGCGATTGATTGACACAACGGTACAGCTCCTTTTTAGGAAGGAAACGGAACCCAAGGAAATTTGAAATTCGAAAAGAAATTAAGATCTTTTAAGATATCTCTGAGAAGCATAATGTTAAATAATCTTCTTAACATAAATAGAGAGGAGTCTTTAAGGAAAGTCAAATCATAACACTGACCCTTATACACCAACTCCTCTCTGACGGACCAACTGCTTTAATCAGTCAATTCTGCAAATTCCCAGAGCAGAGCTGAGAATTTCAAAACGATTAGCATCCAATGGCTTAGCCAGAATATCCGCCAGTTGTTTGTCAGTCTGAATGTATTCCAATTCAATTTCCTTGGATTCAACCAGGTCTCTGATGTAATGATGTCTGATGTCGATATGCTTCGTTCTGGAATGTTGAACATGATTCTTGGAGATGTTAATAGCACTGACATTGTCACAGAAGAGTGTCATTGTTCCTTGAGTAAGACCATAATCCAGAAACATCTGTTTCATCCATACCAACTGAGTACAGCAACCACCTGCAGCTATGTATTCTGCCTCTGCAGTGCTTAGAGAGATTGAATTCTGTTTCTTGCTTAGCCATGATACTAAGTTTTTACCAACGAAGAAACATCCTCCAGAAGTACTTTTCTGATCATCAATATTTCCTGCCCAATCAACATCATAGTATGCAACCAGATTTAGTTCACTGTCCTTGGAATACCAGAGTCCATACTGTATCGTTCCTTTAATGTACTTCAGAATGCGTTTTGCAGCTATCAGATGAGATTCCTTTGGATCAGATTGATAGCTTGCACAGATTCCTACACTGAACATTATGTCTGATCGACTGGCTGTTAGATACAGCAGACTGCCTATCAAGCTACGATAGACTGTGTTATCCACTGATACACCAGTTTCATCTTTCGATACTTTTGTAGAGGTGGAGATAGGTGTTTTGGATGATTTACATGATTCCAGATCAAACTTTTTGACAAGATTCTTAGCATACTTCTCTTGTGAAATAAAGTATCCTTCAGAACTTTGCTCGACCTGTAGACCTAGGAAGTATGTCAGTTGACCAACCATGGACATTTCAAACTCTTCCTTCATCACTTTTACCAACTCATCAGTGTATTTCTGCAGGGTTGATCCAAACACAATGTAATCAACATAGATTTGAGCTATGGTTATGACTTCCAGTAGTTTTTAAAAACAGAGTTTTGTCAACACTTCCGCGTTTATACCCATGTTGGAGCAAATACTGTGTCAGTCGTTCATACCATGCCTGTGGGCTTGTTTAAGACCATAGAGAGCTTTTCGAAGCTTATAGATATAAGAAGGATGTTCTGGATCTTCAAAACCCTTAGGTTGAGCCACATAGATATCTTCATGGAGATACCCATTCAGAAATGCTATCTTGACATCCATCTGATATAATGTAAATCCCAAAATGCATGCGATAGCCAGCAAGATTCTGATTGACTCGAGTCTAGCTACAGGAGCAAAAGTCTCGTCATAGTCAATCCCTTCAATCTGAGTGTAACCTTGAGCAACTAACCGAGCTTTGTTTTGGCTATATTCCTGGCTTCATCAGTTTTATTTTTAAAGATCCACTTCGTTCCAATTATGTTGACATCATCAGGTCTTGGTACAAGATTCCATACATGATTCCGCTCAAACTGATGTAGTTCCTCCTGCATTGCCTTGATCCACAATCATCCTGTAAGGCTTCTTTGACATTTCTGGGTTCTATCTTTGAGGTATAGCAAGCAGACCCAGATATTCCTGTCAGATTATTTCTTATTCTGCTTCTGGTCTTCATCCCATATGATGGATCTCCAATAATGTTGTCTGATGGATGGTTTTTCTGAGTTCTGGTGGGTTTGTCTTTACCAGCATCATTCATGAGATCTATCTCTTGTTCCGAACTTTCTTGATCTTCATCTGACGATTCTTGTGGTTTGAGTTGACTGTTGTTATTACTCGCATCTGGATCACTTAGAGAAGACTCTATCACTGTTGAGTCTACTGATTCTTTTGGGTTGTCATTGATAACCACGTTTACTGACTCCATCACAGACTGAGTCCTCTTGTTGTAGACTCTGTAGGCACGACTGTTCGGAGAGTAGCCAAGAAAGATGCTCTCATGACTCTTGGGTTCGAACTTCCCTCTTTGTTCTCTATCGGCCAGCACATAACACTTTGTCCCAAACACATGAAAATATTTCAAATTTGGCTTCTTTCCTTCCAGATCTCATAAGGAGTTTTCGTTGTTCCTGGTCTAAGGTAGACCCTATTTATAGTATGACACGCTGTGTGAACTACTTCAGCCCAGAAGCGTTGTGGCAGATGTGAGGCATGTAGCATAACTCTAGCCATTTCCTGTAAAGTTCGATTCTTTCTTTCCACTACTCCATTCTGTTGAGCAGTTCTAGGAGCTGAGAACTCATGTGATATACCATGCTCGGAGCAGAAGTCTGAATAATGAGTTCTCAAATTCCTTTCCATGATCACTCCTCAATCTCTGAACTTTTATAATGGACTCATCCTTCTCCTTCTGAATTCTTATGCACAGAGTCTTAAAGGCCTTGAAAGCTTCTGTCTTTTCTCTTAGAAAGTATACCCAGCTGTATCGAGAGAAGTCGTCTACACACACAAATATGTACTTCTTTCCCCCAATACTTTCAGTCTGTGTTGGCCCCATGAGGTCTATATGGACAAGATCTAGGCATTTCTCAGTGGTGATACCTCTTACTGCTTTGTGTGGAGTTCTGATTTGTTTCCCAATTGCACATGCGCCACAGATTTTTTCTGGATCAATTATGATCTTAGGTACACCTTTTACTGCATCCAGTTTTATCAGCTTATCCATATCTCTGAAGTTTATGTGACCCAGTCGTCTATGCCAGAGTTTTGATTCATCAGATTTGGATAGATGACAGGCAGTTTCATTTGTCAAAACATAACAATTGTCTGACGACCGAGTTCCTTCCATGACAAGTTGATTTGCTTTGTCACTAACTCTGCAGCAGTTACGATCGAAGCACACATTCCAATTTTGATCACACAACTGACTGATGCTAATTAGATTTGCTTTCAACCCACTAACTAGCAGGACTTCTTCTAATTTAGGTAAGCCTGGTACATTTAGGATACCTTTCCACACGATCTTACCTTTTGGTCCATCTCCATATGTTACAGCTCCACTGCTAGGTTGACCAGCCATCAGACACTTAATATTTCCGGTCATATGTCTGGAACATCCACTGTCGAAATAACATCTAGCATCAGTTGTAGATGCATTCAGAACAATGGTGGGGTAGCAGATAACTTCTGACTTTCTGACCCAAACCTGTCTAGTGAATGGTGTAATAGTCTTATTATGACATTTTTCCTTCCTTCGATCTCTTTAGAAAAAATAACACTCAGGTCGAGTATGACCTTTTGTTTGACAGTAGTGACAAATGGGAGTGTAATATTTAACTTTGACAATCTTATTTTTGGACCTCGAATAATGAGATTGATGAGTTGATCTGGCCAGGTCAGTATCAGTTTTATGATCATACCTCCTTCCCTTGTTTTGTACTGACTGAGATGACTGTCCTTGTTCATACCTGTGATCAGCAGTGGTCTTAGACATTCCCTCTTTGATGAACTTTGGTGCGTTATTCAAAGATTCTCCTTGTTCAAATCCCAGACCCTTTTTATCATTAGGATTTCTGCCAGAGTCTAGAATCTTATCTAAGGTAGATGTGGTGTCCATCATCTAGATATTTTTCTTCAAGCTCTCCAATTCCTTGATTAGTTTTCCATCTCTGGACCGTATCTGAGTGATGAGATCTTCTTTTATGACCAGTTCTGCATTCAATTTCTTTAGAAGATCATCTCTTTGCTTCAGCTCGTCATTCAGATTCTTATTCACTTTCACAAGTTGTTCCCAGCTAGTAACAAGTTTTGCAAATTCTGTCTCAAGTTGAGTATGTCTCTCTTCAAAATCATCAGTTGATATATATGATTCTTCATCAGATTGATCTCCGTCTGACTGAAGGTCTGTAGCAGTAAAGAAAGCTACAAAGTTTCCTACATTATCATCTGATTGATCATTTGAGGTTTCCTCCTCATCATCACTAAGAGTAGCTACAGACATAGCCTTTTTCCTTTTAAGATATGTTGCACATTCAGCCTGTATGTGACCGTATCCTTCACATTCCCTACATTGCATTGACCGATTGAGGGGTTCCTGTGTCTGTGGAACTGTTTATGTTTTGTCTTGATCGCCCAGTCTGAGATTGATTGTTTTGTGAGAAAGGTGCTGTTTCTACCTTTTGATATGAGGAGTTGTTGCCTTTGTATTGTGTCCTGGTAGGCTGACCTTGACCCTTTCTGTTGAAACCTTTTAAAATTTTCTTGAAGTTTTTGGTTAGAAGAGCTAAGGTTTCATCATCTATGTCGTCTATGTCAGATTCTCGATCAGCCTCAGCCACAAAGGCAACCGACTTTCCTTTCCTGTTGCTTCCAATATCATCATCAGCAAGAACTTCCAATTCGTATGTGTGTAAGCTTCCCATGAGTTCTCCTACAGTCTTCTTTTCCCAACCTGTGTGTTCCTGAATAGCAGTTACTTTCATTCGAAAACGTTTAGGTAAAGATCTAAGGATCTTTTTGTCCACCCTCTCATCAGTGAACGGTTCCCCAAGAATTGAGGCTCGGTTCATCAAGTTCTGAACCCTACTGTGGAATGTTGAAATGGTTTCGTCTTCAATCATTCTGAGCGCTTCAAATTCTGACAGAACCATTTACAGCTTTGACTGTTTGATATCACTGGTTCCTTCAAATCTGGTTTCAAGAATTTCCCATACCCTTTTAGCCTCTTTTACTCCTGTAACAAGCGTAAAAACAGATTACACCCCGGGCGTTTTTGGTGAAAAAGAGTCAGTGGGGGGTAGGTGGGGGTAGGGGACCCGCCACGTACCCGCGGCCTTCTTGGGCAACGCCGGCAGCGGGCAGCTGCCCGCCGGGCACCCGCTGCCCGGATAAGCTACCGCCGGCGGGTGATCCCTCACCCACCGGCTACCCGCTGGTTTGGACCCCAATTTGGGATTTTGGCTTCCCCGTTTGATGTTCCCCCCCCCGACCCCCGTGGTGTCCCAACGGACTCCGTCTATCGTGCCTATGTCTAGTTTGATATTTCGGGTACCGTTCGTAGGTTGTATGAGTCTTATATATTGCATGGTAGTTGAATTGGTATCCCGTTGACCTAGGTGAAAGAAGTATGAACCCTTTAGGATTATTCTTAGTATGTGAAGGATCACGCATAGGTTTTGTTATACGCTTTCTCTCCCTTCCCAATGTGTTAATGTGGGTTGCATGTGCTTGCTATGTGTTATGTGTGCATGATACCCCAATTCGGTTGCGATCGGATTGGTTATTCCTGAGCTGCGGTTCAGAAGCTGGCTACGGTCAGATTTACACTCTTGGGCTGCGGTCCACCGTTTGGTTGCGATCAAACGTTTCTACATGAGCTGCGGTTCATATTTCTTGGCTGCGGTCAGATGACATACTCTTGGGCTGCGGTCCACTGTTTGGTTGCGATCAAACTATGATGAGCTGCGGTTCATCGGTCGGTTGCGATCGACCCTCCGTGGTGCGATACGGGGCAGGGTGCTGCGGGGCCGTGTCAGAGCTATATGCGCTGACCCTCATGTATGGGCATGCGATTGGTCCTGTGGCGCCAACAAAGTGTGCTATGTGATGAGATACGGATGAGTTGTTGTTATGAGTGCCTTGGGGATGTGACTATGGGATTCATACTGGGAATCGTATATATTGGGTTATGATTATTAATTATGCCTATCTTATCTGTCTTGCCTGTTGTAAACTGCATGTGCTTGGTATAACTGCTGTCTGTGCTTAGCCCTATCTGTGAAGTCTATCCCTGTTTTAAAAGCTAGAGTTCGTAGGGTATATCTTCATGTCCAAAATGGTTTTCGTATATCTATATATATATCTATATGTATTGTATCTCAACGCGTTGGTGTGGGTTACAAGCATCTCTCGCTGAACAGATATATTTGGCTTTCAGGCACAGACGAGTAGATCACTGGAGCGCGCTAGAAGCTTGGGGCGTAGCTTAGATAGTTTTCCCTTACGGCCTGCGTGCCATGATTTAGTATTGATACTGATTGAGGTTTTAGAAATTAGCCTGTGCACCCGAGTTCCCTGGCTCGGGTGTGGCATAGCACCCCGTACTCTTGTATCGTATTTTGGGATTTAATGAGATTCTATCTTTATTATATAAGTTTTAAAAGTCTTGAAAATCTGGGGTGTTACACCAACCTTGTACCTTCTTTCCAATCATTACCTCCAGGACCCCTGTACTTCTTAGTCCAACCTTATTCCCCGGGACCGTCGTCCCCCACCAAAGACCAACAACGAAAACCACCAATCACGGCAACACATACCCGGATAACACATGTTATCCCCCAAAAACGTGGACCCATCACTCAGGCCACAACTCCATAATTACGTCATGGCCACCACGAGGACCGCTGCAATACCTTGGTGACTAGTGTCCCATACCACTAATCGTGCAATCCAGGTAAAGCCACACACGCACCACAACTCAACAAGAGTCAAACAACGGATCACAACGAAGGTATGAAACATACTCAATCAAGGAACGGGTCACAGCCCAACAACAACAAGATGGATAACACAAGTTATCATCAACCAAACGGAAGGTACAAACCAAAACACGCTAGCATTTGGACAACAAACTAGCATACTTATCAACGGGGAAACTCAAGATAGTTCCGAGGAACACACAAGACACCTCTTGGTCCAACGAAACACAATGTTGAACACTTAGCACGATTCAAGACTCCAAAGTCCTACATGGATACCTACCATATGTTTCTAGACGTACGAAACATCAAGAAGACACTCAAATAGTTCAACAAAAGAACAACGGGAAGTCAAAAGACCAAATACCGAGTCAAACAAATCACGGGGAACAAATCCCGATCCAACTCCACTCATGTACCCGCGGGTGACCCACGGGTAGTGCCCCACCCGTGGTTCCGCCCGCGGAACACATTCCCACATGGCCTTGTACCCGCGGGTAGGCCGGCGGGTGTTGCCCCGCCCGCCGTTCCGCCAGCGGGAACATTCCTATTCCACAACAAATGTTTTTCGGGGATTTTATTCTCTAAACACAAATTCAAGTCCAAAACATGGCAAAACTCACCAAACACAACAAAATGACTTGAACCATGGAAAATGCCAAGCAATGACACAAAGGAACCCTAAACACAAGCTCTAGATTTGCAATATCACAAGCCAAATGCATAAACCCTCACATTTCATAGCAAAACACATGTAGGATCCAAGAAATCACATATAGGTAAGCAAAATAGGTTTTGTAGAGCATGGGTTACCTCTTGAAGACCAAAAGACTTCACTTTAGACCACAACAAGCTCTCCACAAGGCTTACTTTCCAAACCCACTTCAAGATTAAACCAAAAGATCATAAAGATCCTACCTTTAAGAAAAAGACAACTAAGATGGAACCAAAAACACAAGATGAACTTAGATCTTACCCTCCTAGATGCCCAAATAGGTGAAAGGTTGAATCTTGGAAGCAAATCTTGGAATCTTGACAAGGTCTCAACTTGGATTGGAGAATAAGCTAAACTTCTTTTCTAGAGAGAAGGTAGAACTAATTTCTAAGAATTGTAGGGAATGAAATGAAGAAGTCTTCTAGGTTAGGTTACAATACTAACTCTTGGTGAAAAGACAAGGATACCCTTACTAACCCTTAGAAAATGTAAGGAACAAGGGAACTCCCCTCAAAGCTCAAGGTACAAGCACAACTTTAAGGTTGACTAGTCAAATGCTAGTCCTTGAGTATTAAAAATCAGGATTTTAGGAATTAATTCCTCAAATGAAATAGGATTAATTACTTAACTAATCCATGGATTCAATGTGGATTTTTGGGGTGTCACATCCTCTCCCCCTTCAAAGAAGCTTCGTCCCCGAAGCTTGGGTACGACGAATTAAAAGCAAACGGTGAAAGGAAACGACATTGTGACAAGAAGTTCAAGAACAACTCTTTTGGCCAAAGACTCCAAAAGAACTCCAAGGATTCCAAAGCAAAGAAGAAGGCATTTCAAATTCAAGGATTGGCAAGAGGTTAACAAACGGATAGATTGAGCATCAAGAACTCTAGCCTCAACACAACCACCAACTTCTAGACAATAACCAAGAACTAAACTACTAACTCCAAACACCAACTATCAAACTAGCTAAACAACAAGGCAACAAACAAAACAAGCAAGCACACAAAGCACACAAAACAACCTATCACTAAGCTAACAACGGCTAAGAAGGGAAACAACAAGGTAAAAGGCGAACGGGATTACCGCAACACAAGCTAAAACTCCTCACTCTCCGACTCCTCGGCCTCTTCGGACTCCTCTTCATCTTCGTCTCTATGGCTAGAACTGGCTTCAATCTGGTCCAGCCTCTGATGCACTGCGACGAACTGCGCTTTCATAAACGCAAAGCCTTCGGCGATCAAGCTGTTCTGCCGACGAAGCAAGGTGACGACGTCATGCTCCCTCTTCGTGTGAGCTTCCTTCCTTCTCCAGCTTTCCTAACTGTCCGAATCACTTTGTTCAACTTCGGCGGCCTCCGGTGCTCCTATTTCTTCCTTTTGGTCTGCTTCCTCCTCAGCTTCTTCGTCACCGCCCAAACTCTAGACTGCGAGGCTCAACTTCCCGTCATGGATTCCAAGCTCAGCAGCTAACTCCGCCCGCTCATCAGGTGCTTTCCTTGCAACCTCTTCTAGCGTGATGTACTCACCATCATCCAACCTAAATAGATTACAACTCCGGAAATTGGTGGTATCCAACACCATCTTTCCTACGGCCTTCGGGAGGCAACCATCCACACTAACACCTTTCTTAACCAAGATCCAACTCAGCACCATCCCATACGGCAAGCTCTTCTGATTGTGATCCCGGCAAAACACCATGTGTTGCATCATCAAAGCAGGCAGGTTGAATTTAACCATATTCTTGAGGCAAAAGGCAAATGTGCACTCCAACTTACCCAACAAACTGCTCTTGTTGTTATTAGGCAACAAACAATCCGACACCAACATCACCAAGATCTTTGCTCCGCAGACAACCACTTCTTTTCCGGCCTAGAGGCTTGAGTGAAACCACTCGTACGGCCCAACAGATAGCTCAAATAGTCACGGTAACCCATGGTATCCGTACTAACCCAAGAATGGCCACTGTACTGAGCCACTCCGGTAGCAGACAAACTCAACAACTGAGCCAACTTCTTCTCAGACAACACAACCTTCACACCTCTCACCTTAGAGGTGATCTCCAACTTATCGCCCTCCTTTGTCACAACCATGTGACGGTAAAACTCTTTCACCAAACTCGGGTAAGTCTCGGCCCTTATGGCGAGAAACCCATCCAACAAAGAACTCGGAAAAGATGCCGGATCAAAAGCTTTACCTTCAAGAACAAGGTAATGGGTATCCATCCATTCTGCTTTCCTTGCCAAACTTGACCTTCTAGGCATGATTGAAGATGACCCAAAGCTCAACAAAAACGACCCAAGGCTCCTCCTTTTTCCTCTCTCTCTCGCTGCTCTCTCTCGCTCTCTCTCTCACTGCTCTCTCTCTCTCTCTCGGCGGCACAACTCCGGTGAACAGCGATGGCGGCGATGGACGGCGGCTCGGCGACGGGCAGGTGGTGGTGGCGGGTTGCAGATGAAGCTACGGGGAGGGGTGGGTGCTTGGTGGTTCACGGGTAGGGAGGGAAGAAAGAAAAAGAGAGTTTGGGAATTTAGGGATTTGGGTGAAATTTGGGAAAAAGATGCTTTAATTTGGGGATTTGGGTAAATTGGGAATTTATGGTTTAGATGGAATTAAAATTGGTTAGGTTTCAAGAAAGATAATTGGCTCAAGGGGTTTAGAGTTGGGTTGACAAAGATTAGGCTTGGGTTCGAAACTCAAAGGTTATAACTAAACATTAGGCTTGGCTTTTAAGCTATACAAGGAAAGGTTTTTTGTATGAATTTTGCTATTTTCCAATTCAAAGAATACTTGGAAAATTTAGGAAGTGCACAAGGAATTGTTGTAAGAACAACCAAGTACAAGGATTGTAGAATTGACCCAAATCGCAAAACATGACAAGGATGGATTGCTAACTTCACAACGAAGCTCATATACCAACTAAAGAAATCACTTAGCAAGAAGAGTCTACACTAAGCCTCAAAAGAGAGTTGCTATCAAAGAAAGCGTACCAAGGATTGCCAAGCAAGAGACAACTATGAAACACAAGGTAACACTCAATACAACGAACGCGATGATTCTGGAGAAACAAACAAGGATAGGCCAGAAGAAAGGGTTTACCTGCCACTTCATCCTCCATCAAGCCCTCTGATTCAGCCTGAGAACGCGCCATCACCAAAACTCTTCCGGGTGGCCTAGCTCCGACAGCTCCGCGACTCGAACTCCCTCCAGGTGCTCCTCCGGCTCTCGAGGGTAGCGGCAACACTCTCTGACCGGCAAGCTGGGGACACTCTGCGACTTTGTGACCACGATCCCCGCATCGGAAACACCTAAACACCTGGCCATAACAATCATGGCCCGCGTGCACCTTCCCACATCTTCGACAAGCAGCCGACTTAGCTTGATCCTGATGCTTCACCCTGATAGGTCCTTGAGAAGAAGATGACACGGCCATAACTTGAAAACTCAGCCGGGCTTCTTGAAGGTGGAAGAACCTCCGCTCTCAACATTCTTCCTAGCTAACTCAAACGATCCTTTCTGAAGCTGCTGAACACGATACAGATCCACGGCACACAGATACGCATCCTTAAGGGAGCTGGGCCTACTCACCATCAACGTTTTTCGTGCCTCATAATTTAGACCGGTAACGAAACACTCAACCTTAGCAAGCTCTGTAGGCACAAGCATCCTCGTGAAGCGCGCCAACTCTAAGAACTTCTTGTGGTATTCGACCACAGATAAGGATCCTTGCTACAGATGAAGGAACTCATCAAACACCGTAGCCACTCTTCTAGGACTACAGGGGTCTTCCTCGCCAGCGAAGGTTGGCGGCCGATGCCCAACACCAAACGACCTACATCGCGATGCCCAGCAGGGGGAGGAGGCGGCACA
>NW_017619515.1:0-85000 GCF_001879475.1 Ipomoea nil
AAGACATACTCTCGTCCTACACGAAATATCAACTAAAGGTTCATGAACCCGACCTGTGTCTCAAGAAAAGGTTGGAATTCAACAGAATGATCCTTCATCTATCACAACATCTGAACCAATGATTTACATTGATCTACCTTATATTCCTGAAATGGACGCTCAAATCAACAAGATGTTTTTGAACCAGACCTTCGATGGTTAAAAGATCATCCATCAGATCAGGTTATTGGAAATATTCAAGAAGGTGTAAGAACAAGAGCCTCTTTGCATGAAAGTATGATGGCATGTTTTCTGTCACAAATGGAACCAAAAACCATAGAAGAAGCTCTAAAAGACCCAGACTGGGTAATAGCCATGCAAGAAGAGCTCCATCAATTTGAACGAAATAAGGTGTGGGAACTTGTCCCGAGACCATCTCATCAGAATGTCATTGGAACTAAATGGGTGTTTAGAAACAAAATGAGTGAAGATGGGCTCATTGTTAGAAACAAAGCTCGTCTTGTTGCTAAGGGTATTGCCAAGAAGAAGGTATTGATTTTGATGAAACCTTCGCTCCTGTAGCTAGATTGGAAGCCATTCGCATATTTCTAGCCTTTGCAGCCTATAAGAACTTCAAAGTCTATCAAATGGATGTCAAGAGCGCTTTCCTAAATGGACTTCTTGAAGAAGAGGTGTATGTTGAACAACCACCTGGCTTTGCAATCAATAATGAGCTTGAAAAGGTATATCATCTCAAAAAGGCTCTTTATGGCTTAAAGCAAGCTCCACGAGCCTGGTATGATACTCTCTCATACTTTCTTATCAATTGCGGCTTCACGAAAGGAGTGGTTGATAAAACACTCTTTCGTATAAAAGATAATGACCATATTCTTTTGGTACAAATCTACGTTGATGACATTATCTTCGGAAGCACGAATCCAATCTTGTGTGAAAAGTTCTCCAATCTTATGAAAGGCAAATTTGAGATGAGTATGATGGGTGAACTGAACTATTTTCTGGGTTTGCAAGTCAAACAATGCCCAGATGGAATATTCATAAATCAAGCCAAATATACCAAGGATTTAATCCGAAAATTTGGCATTGATGGAAAAAGTTCGGTTAAAATTCCAATGAGCACATCCCTCAGAATGGACATTGATAATGAAGGAAAGGATGTTGATCAAACAATCTTTCGAGGTATTATTGGTTCTCTCCTATACCTGACAACAAGCAGACCTGACATTTCGTTTGCTGTTGGTGTATGTGCACGATTTCAAGCTAAGCCGAAAGAAAGTCACCTAAGCGCAACTAAAAAGATATTAAGATATCTTAAGGGAATGCAAAGTGTCAGTCTCTGGTATCCAAAAGATGGATCATTTGATCTAGTGGGATACTCAGACGCTGATTTCGCTGGATGTCGGATTGATCGAAAAAGTACCTCAGGAACCTGTCAGTTCCTAGGAGGACGAATTGTGTCTTGGTTTAGTAAAAAGCAAAACTCTATTGCCACAAGTACGGCTGAAGCCGAATACATAGCAGCTGGAAGCTGCTGTGCTCAAATCCTGGATGAGACACCAATTGAGAGATTATGGCATAAATGCACGAGAAGTGAGCATAAAATGCGATAACACGAGTGCTATCGCCATTACGAATAATCCTGTGCTGCACTCTCGGACCAAGCATATTGACATCAAGTATCACTTCATTCGTGATCATGTCGAGAAAAAGGACATATCTCTTGAGTATGTTAATACTGATGATCAACTTGCAGATATACTCACGAAACCCTTAAGTGAAGCAAGATTCTCTTGTTTAAGGCATGAACTCGGAATGATTGAAATGACATAAAGCTAAGAGAATTAGATTTGCAAAGATTCTTGCTCTCGAAAATCAAAAGATTTGATTCATCCTCACACGCAAGGATCTTTATAAATGAAGTACTCTATGAGAATAAATTTCTCATCTAACGAAAAGAGTCTATTCACCCCCCCCCCCCTCTACACTCTCATCTCATTCTATCGGGACCAACAAGTGGTATGCGAAAGAGTACGGGAAGCGAACGAGTCATTACAGAGGCACGAGAAGGAAAGAGTGAAGTTTTCAGTGAGCCACTAGTAACTGAGCAACAACTTAATTAGTTCCTTGAACACGCTCAACACATACGAAACCTTCTCCGTGACACGTCCGATAATGAGTCACGAGAATCCTTCCACTCTGTTGGCAACCCCATTGGATATATCAAAGAAAACAGTGTGCTGGAACTAAGCGATAGTTTTGACTTACTCACCCTCAGGCACCCCCACCAAGATAGCATCTCCTCTCAAGTCCACTGCAAGCAGCAAGAAAAAGAAAGCTTGAATAACTTTGTTAGGCCACGGTGACAAATTGTGATGTTATCTTGTTCATGATCTTTTTAGTTTATGACTCTATCATGCAAATATGATGTCAGTATCTAAAAGATTTTGTTAAGATTCGCACGTTATCTTTTGCCTATATATTATTCTTCTATTTTATGAGCTTTACTCATTCACAAGATCTTAGAGAAGGATAAAGATTGCAGGAATGGATAAGGGGAAGGAAAAGAGCGACGAAGCTGAAAAAAGGGCCAAACGTCTAAAACATCATATGCAAGAAGCTAACAAGCTTCCGAATGCTACCATCTTAAGGCTTGAAGAAGATGGGGAAAGGGTCATCGTAACCTACTCCATGCCCAACACAGCACCAAAGGACAAGGGAACTCATGACAAATTGGTCAGCGAGTCCAGGGCTAAGAAGGCTTACTGCATGGAACAAGCCACTCGGCTTGCTAAAGAGAGAATTCTGATGATGAAAAGTTCTAATGAGCAAACATCTTATGAAGTTCCTCAACCTAGTGAACAATCTTCTGAAGATGTCACTATGGTTCACTCTCAGCCCTTAACTAAGTCACCCGAACCCACTCTCTCACTTGAGGAGTTGGATGAATATGCAAAAGTGGCAAATCTGACTGATGTGACCGAAGAGATGACTCGTCTGGAACTTCACGTGTCTTATCGTTTTCTCTAAGCCTTTGTATGCTGTACTCTCGTGACCTGGAATCCTCGTGATCTAATAAAAATGCTATCCTTTCGTACTTAGAATGACTGCTTATCTTGTCTATGCCTAACTTTATATGTTACTTGTCCAAATCACAGGAAAGCTCATCACTCATACGTTTTCCAATCAAAAGAGCCATAATTTTATGCGTTACATTTTTTTTTTTTTTTAAAAAGGGGGATCATTGAAGTTGGAGTTTCATAAAGAAACAAGTTAACAGTCAAAGTCTTGCTTGGAATTAATGACTCCTTGACTACAGTTATGAGCATTAATTGTAACATTGAAATTAATGTGTAACAGACACATGAGCTATGTGGATTTCTTGCTATAAAAGGAGGTGAATTCTTCACATTATACTCATCCTTCTTTTCTTTACCATGGCTCCAAAGAAACCTTTCACCAGAGGTGATTCCCATAAGCTGAAAGAAAGTGCCAGACGTCTCAGAGAGGAACAGGGTGACCTCTACCCCGGTAACAGTCCACAAGCACCGGTGGAAATTCCTTCTGACTCTGACTCGTCTCTTAAGTATGATGATATGGCGGGTTTCATTGTTGAAAGTGAAGAGAAGACTTCGAAAGATCCTACCAAGATTCCAGACCCAGACTATATGGCTTTTCTGGCACAAGAAGACTTAATGGAGAAATATGATCAGGAGGAAGAACCTGAATCCTCTTCTGGCTCAAACTACCCACGAACCGGGAAATGGTTCAAGCAAATGCTGGGAGATTTGAAAAAGGGCAAAGGTGAACCATCTGGAGTCAAGAAAAACGAGAGGAAGAAAATCTTATCTTTTGTGTGTTGTATCTTATCCTATGTACTTTCTTCTCTCGGGTTTATGATGAATAAAACTTAACTAGCTCTGGTTTCCTTTGATCGAGACTTTATATGTCCTATCTATCACCTATCTAATAATCTCAAATCAAGGACAAAATTCTTGAAAAAGAATATATTCCCTAAACAGTGTCTTGGTTAAGACAGTTGGATACACCTTTTGAGACGTTCGGTCTATCTATTTAATGGACTCTCTCAATCTACTATGAACTCACTCATCTCTTTCTTCAACTCATGGATAAAGGGAAAGAAAAGATACTCTCATCCAAGAGCTTATCTGAGACTGGAAAAATGTCTCACCGCAATCTCGGGAACTTGGTTGAGAAAGGTTCATCATCTGAGAAAGAACCTGAAATCTCAGAGTTCTACTCTCTTGTTGAACTTACCCCTCTTCTAAAGCACGAAGAAAGATATCGTGCACTATACTCTTTTGCTAAGGCCAAGGTAATGGCTGAACTAAATGACATGGAGAGACGAGGTCTCTCTAGAGAAACCTTGGGAGCAGATCATGAGACCCTCATTGCTGAAGTCTTTGCTCATGAGATCCGAAAGAGGGAATACCTTGAGTACGAACGAAAGAAGAAGGGTTGCAATGTGTAGAAGGGAAGTCTGCCTTCAAATGCATGAGAGATTGTAATTGTTTATGTTGCGTATTGTTCTGTGTAATAATTCTCTCGGGAAAGGCATTTCTGTTGATGAAAAAACGACTTGTTCGACTTTTATCTGTCTTACAAGTCTGATGTTATGAAACCTTTATCTTCTTTCGGGTTTGGAATCATGACTAAACATGCTTAATGCTTTTAGCTTTTATTTCCAACCGTTCAGATGACTCCTAGTGGGATCATGTGGCCGAGAAAAGTGGTCCACTCCCCCACTCTGTCTGATACATGATGTGACGTGCATTTAATGCACCAATAAGCACTCGAGTGATTTTCTCTCACCTCATTAAATGAGGGAATGATCGTTTTTGATCTGCACACGATCTTATCACTCCCCCCATAATGATCAGTTACCTTTTGGAGAAGAAAAACTGGGAGTGTTTTGAATTTTAAATCTTTCACCTCTAAAATGGATCATCCATACCCGGATACCTGGAGATCTATAAAACCCTCTTAAACCTTTTTGATCTATTTACCCTACCTTTCTCACTCTCATTCTTTCTAACCCTCTGTCTCTCTCAAATCCTCAACTCTGGCAGAACATCCGCATCACCATCTAATCCCGAACCAGAAACTCCTTCCATCTTGGAAGTCCCAAGCTTTCCAACTGAGGACTTGAGATTCATTGAATCCAGAGTACCCTTCATCGTAGGGGGAAATATGTGGGACGCACATGGATTCCTTGAGTATATCCTGGATAGGAAATTTGGTGAAAACATCATACATCTCCTCACAGAAACAGGATTATATAGCTTCATCACACACCTCTATACTGTTTGGCACCCGTTTGATGTAACCCAGTTTTATATGAATGCTTCAATATCTTCTGATTATTTGACCATCACTTCCAGAGTCAATAATCATCATGTGGTCCTTACCTCGGAGGACGTTCGATCAACTTACGGGTTTCTACAAAGAGATGAGTCTTACAAGACAGATATTATCTACTATCATCTCAACCCGGAGGATTTCTACGAATCCATCAAGAACAATCACACACCATCCAAGGCAGAAATCACATGGCCGTTGAAGAAGAAATGGTTCCGGCTGGATTATGAGTTCACTATTGATATCTTCAATAAACTTGTCGATCACAAGACCTCAGGCACTGATGATGTGACGAAGGAGAAGTTGAAAATGCTGCATGCTTTTTTGAATGGTTTTAAAGTCGATTGGTCGAAGATCATATTCAACAATATTGTTCACACCATCACCTTTCATCGAAAAAGTCCAGGAGACATTGCGAAGAAGTTAGGATATGGTTTTGTGATTAGCCATCTCCTGGCAACGAAAGGAGTCGTTCTGTGCCCAGGAATTCGGTCTGGACTGAAAGCATGTCACATGAAACAAAAACCGTCGAGGTATGACAAGCAGAAGGCGCTGGAGTTGGGAATCCCTATTGAGCAAGTCAAAGCCAAGAGGAAATCAAGAACACCTAGGGTTTAAGAAGATGATCAACCCAAGCCGAAACGACAAAAACGAGAAAAGCACTCCTCTCGGAGTAAGACGAAAAAGGCAGAAGAAACTTCAACTGTTCCAATCCCCTCAAAATCTCCACAAGAGAAGAAAGATCCTATTCCATCCTCCCCTCTACCAGAAATAATCGTTGTCAAAGACTCATCCGAAGACGAAGATAATTTGATTCTCTCCAGAATTATCAAAAAGAGTCACTTTCGGTCTCCCGTCAAAGCGAAATCTTTCCCGAAGGAATCTTCTACACCGAAAGAAGAAGACACGAAAGATGCATCCCCACAGGGGGAAATAATCACGAATGAAGCACTTTCTGAGGGGGAAGCTCAACCGAAAGATGTTCTTCCTGAGAAATTTCCTGATGATCAAGAACCCAAGTCTGATCTCGGTTCTCCTCAAGACCACCATCCACAAGAACCTACTTTGGCAGATCAACTCCTTCGAGAGCTGACACAAGAACCTGCTAATGTAGACATGGAGGCCAGTCGCTTAAGTCTTCCACAAGAACCTGGGTCACCAGAAAAGACGAAAGAGGCGACTGATGCTCTGATATCTGTGCCTTGTTTACCACAAGAACCTACCAATACAGAGCAGGTAATTCTGACACAAGAACCTGTGTTGGTAGACGAGGCAGCCGTTGTGCAAGTAGCTTCTCCGGATATACCAAAACCTTCAGCTCCAACTCCTGAAGTAAAGGTTTCCCGCCGTTCACTAGATCAGTCGCTTAGAGAATCCATTGAAAGGGATTACACACGAGTTCTGCAGTGGCAAAAATGGCGCACTGCTCCTCTACGGACCTTTCTTGAAACTTTTGAAGCAATGCAGGATGAAGAAGACTTTGCACTTGCATGGATTGGCACTGAGGATGTTTCACAAGCTCTTCGAATTGAAGAAATCAATCGCGTTCTCTCTTACAAGATGACAAATCGCACTCTCGGGAGAGATAAAGCTCCAATCTGCATCGAGCTCAACAAGCCACCCTTGGATCCAGTTTATGAAGAAGAAATGAAGCAACTTCGATATGCCATGTTGCTTTCAAAGATCAAGACCACTTTAGAGAAAGAACACCAAAATGATCCAAATTGTAATGTCAGTGGCACGAAAGATGAGCTTGGACGAGAGATTGAAGAAGACGAGAGTGATGCAGATGAAGATGAAGATGAAGATGATAATAATGATGATGTTGACGATGCTGATGATGAAGACAATGATGATGATGATGATGATAATGATGATCAGTTGGGTGATGAAGGTGCTCAAGAAACCGACCCCGAAGATAGTCATACAATCTTGATCGGTCTTGACTATGACACCTACCCTCAAAGATCTCCCTTAAGAAGTCTACCATCTGACAGTGATGACTCGGAAGAAGTTTCAACTTCCCATCTCGAAGATCTGTCTCGTGTCATTGTCCCGCATATCCAACCCATAGACGAGACTCCAATCAAGCAAGGAAAGGAAAGTATGCGTGAGGGCACACTGGAAGCTTCACCAATTCTTCTTAGCTCTGCTAGTGGTGGAAAACGGGAAGCACCTCCTCAAGATGATCACATGGACGCATCACCAACAAACATTGAGGAAGAATCCCCTGCAGAGTCCCCACAGACTATCATGAACCTCATGCGAGGAACTGTTCATTCAGCCGAGACCATCCATAGGCAATATCTTGCTTTACGAGAAAAGGACACGAAAGTTATGGATGATCTATGCAAGAAGGTTGATTTTCTGATAGCAGCACAATCTAAACCTCGATCTCCACCTCCAGCACAGCCTCAACCGCAGCAACAAAGCCAATCAGATCACAAGTTCCTTGAGCGATTGATAAAGAAACTATATGATCTCGAAGCTTCTCTGAACAAAGTTGCGCGACAACAGCACGAAATCAAACACTCTCATTTTGGACTCAAAGGGCGTGTGGATTTGGCCTGTACAAAGATTGACACATATCAGGACAATTCGTACCAACTGGGCGAATATGCACTTCAAATTCTCGGGTATGCTCAGGATATCTTGCTTGCAATCAACAAGGTCTCCTCCATTCCTTCTACCACCTGTGCTGATGATGCCAAAAAGGGGGAAAAGAGAAATGATGACAAAGATAAGGATGATGACCAGCCGAGAGATAGCACGAAAGATCAAGCTCGTGAAGCACGACACTCTCCCTCTCAGACACCAAGAGACTATGACCAAAGGAACACGAATCCATCTCATCCACCTTCCAAATCTCGTGGTTACCACTCCTCAAAGTCAAGATATCATGGTCGATACCAATCCTCCAAACAAATCAAGCCTCGACAATCATTTGGTTCTGAAGCCAAATACATCTTCACAGGACTGCCAAAGAGAGAACAGATGAAATTAAGGCAGAAACTTATGAGAGACAACAAAGTAACTATGGATGGCATAGGAAACTTTGTGGACTTTGTCCCATATGAAGAAGGCAGTGGCAAACGATTCGAGGGTTGCAATAATCCCATTTGGTTAAAAACAAAAGACAATTATACAAGACAAAATCACATGAGCACTCAAAATGAGAGAATCAAAAGAGCAAACAAAGAACTATGGAGGAAGCACGATGAAGAAAGAAAGAGAAGAGAAGATGAAGCAATGGAAAGAGAAAGGATCAGGAACCTCATTGAAGACCTCTCTAATGTAACCAAAGACTCCCCACAAAATGTCATGCATAATGCAGCTTTCAAAGTGCACAAGGAATCAGGAAAGAGCTACCAAGAAGGCATGAATTCGTTTGAACTGATTTCGTGGTGGAAGTATGGTATTGTTGAAGGAAGCAACATTCGGGAAGCCTACAACAATTACACTGGTCTGAACATCAAAGAAGAACATGAAGAGCTTGTCAGGACTGATCCTATTAAAGTTTTCAGAGCAAAAATCAATGAGAAAATTGACTTCAACAGGATGCTAAAGCAACAAAAGGAAAAGAATGACCAAGAACTCAAGGAAGCTGAACAACAGAAATCAAAGCTTTTAGAAATGTAATTTAACTTTCGTTATGTTTCTCTTTACAAAGTTTTTTGTAATGATTACATCTTTATATATGAAACTCTCATTGTCACACATCTCATGTCACTTGTTTGAGTCACTTGTCCTTGTCTCGCTTATTAACGCTTTAATCTAGAAAAAGACTTGTAAACTCTCAAGTATGGCTGTTTTTATAATAGAAAAAATCCTTATGGAACTTTTATCAGCCTTATAAGAAGAGTATAGGTTTTGGCATCATCAAAAAGGGGGAAATTGTTAGGAACATTGTATTAGGATTTTGATGATACCAATGTATTGTAGAAAAGTAAACCCCTAACCATTAGCTTTTTTAATGGCTGCTTTCGTCCTAGACGAAAGTTGCCATAACTCCTCTGTAATTCGTGTTAAGCTAGACAAACACACGAAAATGAGTTATGACTAGATGTTAGGGTCTCCAAGGCGAAAGAAGACACGAGACATGAAGAACAACAACAAGAATCAAGCAGGAGTTGTCAACAAGCACGAAAGGACAGTGTTGGTGAAAGACGATCTTTATCAAGCATTACTTCTCTTCAACAACGAGAAGAATGATTCACCTGTCTGATTTGACAACATCCTAGGACAATAAAGACTTCATCTTATGGGACACACTTTTCAAGAAGCATTAAATGAAGATGTACCATCTCTTGGAGCTAAAGGACAAAACCCCAATGCTTTCCATACCTTCAACGGCTACATGGTACAACCTCATTGATGGAGCATTTAATGCATGAAGCTCCCCGGTCCTTGTCCACTGGTTGAAAGGTTCGAAAATTTCATCTCCCTCCAACGGATGGATTTTCATCACCTATATAAACTCACTTTCATCAACTAAGAAGGTGCTGGTTCATTATCACTCAACTTACTCACTTACAAAAGCTCTTGAAAAGTCTACAATTTACTAAAAGCTTTTGTGAACCAGTTTTGAGGTGCTAAGCTACGTGAAGATTCTTTTGTATTACACCTCAAGGAAGTCTTGACATTTATTTGAAGCAATCATATCTTAGAGTCAAGACCTCATCGTTGGAGAGTTCAAGAAATCATTTTCTACCAACCTCAACTCAGGAGAAGAAGTTGATAGAGGCAGAGTAAACTCGAGGAGTTGAAAAACCTACGAAGGCAGTCTGGCTTAGTGATCAAGGAAGTCTTTGTGTATTTGTACTAAGAGTGATAGTGCAATCCTTCCAACAGTTGTGGAAGAAGAGTGGAGTAGACAACATTGGCTGAACCACTATAAAATCTCGTGTCCTCTCTATCTCTTTACTTATGCTTTTCTTTTTGCTCTCATATCATTCCTTTATTATAGTTACCGAAAGTTTGTCTAATTACGCAAACTCGTGCAAAGTATCTAAAACAAATCTATCTTATCCGCTGCGCCAAGACACCGAAAGGTGACGTTTAGGGCTTCTAACGAAAAGAGTCTATTCACCCCCCCCCCCCCCCTCTGGACTCTCATCTCATTCTATCGGGACCAACAAGGACACAACAACAGACTCAACAGTATAGAATAATCATAAAGACCAACATGCATCCTAAGAACGCAATACAATGCACAATAGACAGAAAAGCATATAAATAGAAAATAGAGACAACAAAGGAATCCCAGGCAATCAATTAGCAAGTAATTATTAAGTCACACAATCCATCATCCAACCTTATACCAAGTTCCAACCTTGTAGCCCCCCTCCGTCCTTATATCAGTTCCAACCTATACCTCCTGGCCTCTCTTATATCGCCTCCCTTATTCCTCCGGGAAACTACATGCCCCCACCGACAAACCACCTTTCATCCACCAACATATCAAGATAGCGCCGCAGTGTCATTCGCACGATCCGCACCTCTAGTGCCAATACCAAGGGGTCAGCGCATATAGCCCTGACATGACACCGCAGCACTTATAACTTGACCCATGCTCAACGACAAGCAAGTCAAAGGTGGGTTTGTGCCTTTTGCACAGTAACCGCTAGGCCTGTACCTTTAGTACAATGACCGGGCACAAGTGGTGCTAACCGCCAAAAATTCGTTTCCACCAATCACAATCTCATCATCATCAGTCACACCGATCATTCTGCAATGACCACGATACTCATCATCATTCAATCAATTAACACATAATCAATCAATAACAATAAAGACATAACAACAATGACATGTACTACACATAAATCCCTAGAACGGTATTCAAAACATCAAACGAGACTCATACACGACAAACGGGGTGCAACGGGACACGGGGCAACATCAAACGGGGGAAAACATCACGACACACATCATCTTTCCAGTGGGCGAGTGGCGGGTGGAGGACCACCCGCCGGCGGGCAGCCATCATTCCAGCGGGTGGCCGGCGGGCAGGCTTCCGCCCGCCGGCTGCCCGCTGGATTAGACTCGCCGGGCAGTATGAGAATTAAAAGCAGTGGTGCTTTGAAACACCCCCGATTTTCATAACTTTTAAAAACTTAAGAGCATAAAGCACGGTAACTAACAGGTAGCATCTATCAAACTTAAACAACAGCGGAAGACTTTAATTAATAATGGGAAAAACGGGAAGTGTTATGCCACATCCACATCAAAGCGGATGCACAGGCTAATCTAAACAAACGTACTAAACATGATCATAACCATCCAACGCTCACAGGCCCAAAACTCTAACTAAACAGTCCAAGGGAGCTACACTGACAAACAGACAGCTAGCGCGCTCTCCAAAAGCTACTCAAGACCTGTAAAGCAACATAAAGAAAGGGGACGACGCCGGTCAGCGAATATTGTTGGTAACCCATCAATACACGTTAAATAGCATATATAGGTAGTATAAATCAAATCAATTTCGAAACGAGATACAATATATATCAGTTCAAACATCATAGAGTGAAATCAACTGCAATGACTCTTTTACACTCTCAAAGGAATAAGGGAAGTCAACATCCCATAACAACAAGACAAGGACAACCATAGAAGACAAATACAACTCGAGGTGTATTCTACTGATCACAAAGTAGAATACCACTCGACATACTCATTAGCAAAGAATAGACATTCACACATTGGTAACTACCTGCCACAGTGACACTACATGTCACAAGTTCCAACCTTATGCCCTGTTCCAACCTTATGGCTACCCCCGGCCTTATTACAGTTCCAACCATTACCTCCGAGAACCCCTATACTTCTGAGTCCAACCTTATGCCTCCGAGAACCGTCGTCCCCACTCCAACAATCTCCAACAAGGTCTCCGACATATGAGTACACGAGGGTACCATTCATTTCATTCACACAATCTCCAACAAGTGAGCCTATGCTCAGATTACACCACCAATTTCATTCATGGCCACCATGAGGACCACATATGTACTTTGGAGATTAAGGTCCCATACCCTTAATTGTGCAATCAAGGTACAGTAAATACACACATTTTCATCACTGGAATCAATCAATGGATCACAACAAAGATATGAAACCATACTCAACAAGGAAGGATTACAATCCGACACCAACGATGGTTAACAAAAGTTGCCAATTTCAATAGGAAAGAACAAACCGCACACACTAGCATGCTTATCAAACGGGTAAACCAAACATAGTTCCATAGAACATACAAGACTCATCATAATCCAACGAATCACAAAGTTGGACACTTAGCACGATTCAAGACACCAAATCCTACAAGGATTCCTAACATACCATTCTAGACATACGAAACATCAAGAAAACACTCAATAACCTAATAAAACAACATTGGGAGGTCAAAACATCAATTACCGAGTCAAAAGAATCACGGGCAACAAATCCCCGACCTACCACAAGTATGTACCCCGTGGGTGGGGCCACGGGTGGACCTCCGCCCGTGGTTCCACCCGCGGGTACCATCGCCCACAAGGCTTGTACCCCGCGGGTGGGGCGGCGGGTGGTTCCCTGCCCGCCGTTCCGCCCGTGGGTACACTCCTGTACCACAAAATAATCCCTTCGGGGATTTTCAACAACAAGTCCAAATTCAAGTCCAAAACACCCAAAATCTCACACGGTACAACAATATGACTTGAACCCAAGAAATAGCCAAGCAATAGCATACAAGAACCCTAATAACAAGCTCTAGACATGCATTACCACAAGACAATGCATCAAAACTCACATTTCATCACAAAAATCACAAGTAGAAGCCAAGAAATCATCACATAGGTAAGAAAATAGATTTTGTAGAGCATGGGTTACCTTTGTAGCCTAACACTTCACTTTTCTCACCCCTTAAAAGCTTCTCCTAAAGCTCTTCTTCAACTCCAACTTCATAAACACACCAAAAGACAACAAAGATTCTATTTTTAGAAAAAGACATCTAAAATGATACTAAAAACACCAAGAGACCAAGGATCTTACCCTCCCCTATGCTCAAGGTTAGGAAAGTATGAATCTTGGAGGCCAACTTGTAGAATCTAGGATGCCCAAAATTTGTCTTGGAGAAGAAGCTATCAAATTTCTAGAGAGAAGGTAGAGGTTTAGTGTTTAGAGTGTTGGTGGATGGAATGAAAGGATGATGTGTTATGTACTAAGATTTAGTACGCAACAGAAGAAACCTTTCGAGCAGGCTTCTGGCTCCAATCCGTATTCGAGTTACGGTAACTCCAAAAGAAAAGCAATATTATGAAAGAAAATGATGAACTCTTCAATATAAAAGACTAGAATAACAATATATTTCTCTCTTCTTCCATCTTCATATACAATGGTCTATTTATACTAATCTACTAATACCTATAATAATTAACCTACTAAAATAATACTAACTATATAAGGTAATGATATATTGTGATTTACATAATTTCCCTATACTAATTTAGGTACAATATTAACTCTCCCACTAATTAAGTTGTACCCTCCTAATTATCATACTAATTCTAGAAATATAATTAATTCTTCCCAATTAAACTATATAATTACAATTAAGGGCGTATCACTCTCCACCCCTTCAAAAAACACCTTGTCCTCAAGGTGTAGGTAAGGAAATGAGCATATCCATGCCTTGATACTGGTTGATTGATTTGCCAAACATGGACATCATAAACAACATGTTCACTGGATTGTCCTGTAATAGTTCTTGTTGGTGGCATGATTTGGGCCAATTTGGGTATCATTTCTACTGCAACATGGATGAAATTTTCCTCCAAAGGCACTAATGATGTGAAAATTGATTCTTGAAACAATTTGGGAGACTTAATATGCACAATTGTAGGTGCTACTTTATCATTGATTGGTGCTTCAATTTGGGGTGAATCCATGGAATGCTTGTTTGGCTACAATTGAATCCACAATAGAATCAAACCATACCAAAGCTTGGAAGGTGTAATCCTCATCCTTTAAAATATGAATATATTGTATGGGTCCTTTCGTAGAAAAGATCTCATACAATACAAAATCATCAATTGGCAACGGAAGATAACTCATGACTATGCTCATCTCTCTATGGAATTCTTATGGAATGGACAACATATTTGTCTAACGGGGGACTATGCAAGCTCGGTACAGCAAATCACCTTCAATCAACTTCAAGCTATAACAGAGTCAAATAATGTTCACGAGCTCTATGAGCTATTGTACATAGAATCCACAGGAAACCAGGATCTTCCGGATACCACTCTCTCAATGGAGTTGGAGTTACCTCATGAGAGTGTTACGATGGCAGATCATCAACTAATGGAAGATAGGCAAGATCAACAAGAAGATTACCAGCAAAATGAATCCAACCGCGAGGAGAAAAGATTGCGACGCTCCACTCGCAACATAAGGAAAGCAGGGAACCAAGATTACCACTATTATTAGAGAATATTCTGCATATTATTTATTACCTTCTGCATATCTATTTACCATATCCTAAAGCTAAAATTATGGAATGAGCCGTTAGGCTAATTAGTATTTAAGGAACCTCTTGTATGGCTAATATCATCTCATAATAAAGAAGTTTTATTTTATTTTCATCTTGGAGTTTTGTCTGTGACTCGAATACAGACCCGGAGCTAGAAATCTGCTCGAAAGATTTCACTTGTTGCATGTTTTACATGTAACATTGGTGCTCTCATTGAGGGCGTATTTTATTCTCATCTTGGTGCTCTAATTAAACTATATAATTACAATTAAGGGCGTATCATGATGCTAGGTTAGCTTGGGGCACAAACATTAGGTAGAAAGACTTCTTTGCCCTTACTAAAGTTGGAAGAATAAGGAGACAAGAGAACAACTCATAAGGCATAGAGTACAACTCTTTGACTTGGATTGACTAGTCAATTTCTAGTCCTCTGACTATTGAATTTTTCAGGATTTTAGGAATAAATTACCAAATAAGCTAGGATTAATTATCTAATTAATCCTTAAATAGATTTTGGATTTACGGGGTGTCACATGCTTGGATTCTAACGAAATGGAAATATATTAACATTATTGGAGCCCATGGGTATGTTTCTATTCCTTTTGAGGTTCCAACAATGATGGGAAAAGTATTTGAGGTGTATGTAGAAGTCCATCCTTTGCGGAAGATAATTTGTGTAGCTGAAATACATAGAAACAAAGAAGGAGAAGTGTGTTTCTTTCCATCCACAAGGGGATGCATTACTTCCTATAATTTCATCAACAACCATTATAAGGAAGATGGACAAAGGAAGAGGAAAAGGAAGGTGCAGATAGGTAGGTGCGTTTGTTTTGTTTTGTTTTTTTTTTTTTTTTTTTGTTTTTTTTTTTTTTTTTTGTTTTTTTGTTTTTTTGTTTTTTTTTTTTTTTTGTGGACAGGTACAATTTAATTTGATCAAAGCAATTAAGAGTGATTTTTATATGTATATGATATGTTTTGGACCAGAGTTAAAATGTAAGTGGACTCTAGTCTATGGTTTATATAATTTGTTGTGTTCTTGGTGCTATATTATTACCATGTGTTTTTATTTTCACATTACCATGATTGTTTCAATGTGTTACTGTATGTTAATGGACTGAATAAGTCATCAAATTTGATAAAATTGCTCATAATTACAAGGGTTTTAACTTTGAGGGTTTTTTTTTTTTTTTTTAAATAATATGTATAGTCCGCTTCTTGTCACTTTGACTGGATTGTTATGTCGAAAGGTCAGCCCGTCAAGATTTTCTTTTCGTGTCTCTTGTTCTAGAGACTAGTGGATGAGATAAATCATGAAATGTGTTTTAATTGGTCTATGTACCATGTTAAGTAAAATAAAGGTTCTCAACTTATTTTTGAGTTAATTGACTAGTTAAACTATGTATCAGGATAGTCTCTTATTACTTAAATTGTTGTGCCTGAAGGTTGGCTAGAATTTTCCTCATTTTGACTGAAATTTGTTGTCTGGAAAGTGGTTAGGGGAGGAGATAATGTTACGTTAGTCATTGTATTGTTTATCATAGAGGATTTTTCATATATAGTGTTCTTTATAATAAGAAGAATTTTATGATATATTATAAATATTTTGTAAGAAAATTATAAATGATAAGAATAAAAATCATTGAAAGTTTGTAAGGATGTATTCAATTTAGAATTTCAATGACTTTTGTAGACATTTTAAAATAAAAAGTTGATAAAAGTCTATGAATGTTTTTTATATAGACTTTTATAGAGTCTTATAAAGTTTTAAAAAGTTTTAAACAACTCTATGAAAGGCAATCAAAGTTTATTAAAATCTATCATTTTAAAAGTTTTTAAAACTCTACAAAAGTCATGATTGAATACACCCCCTAATATACTAAAGATAGACTATTTGTATACGAAAAGTTCATTATTTAAATTATACCATAAAAATATATATTTAAAAATAAATGTTTAATATATTAAAAATATATCTTATGTTAGGTTAGTGGTTATGTTTACCTTACAAGTTGGACCTTGGTCTATACTCTATAGTATTGGGTGGCTTTACTGGCTTAGGTGCCCATCAAAAGCCTGCTGATTGGCTTCAAGCAATTTTTACGACATTGTTAAATAAAGTACCATCTCACATAAAATAAAAATAATGCATATTAGTATGGGTTCAAATTATATTGTACATATGACATTCTTGTCTGTTCAATTGGATTGTTGTGCGGAAAGGTCTAACAACCTTCTTCATCATTACAGTTTATTAATTGATTTGTGGTTGAAATTCTTTTAAATGAAATTTATATTTAAATTTTAAAGTATCGGTGGGTCTTGGAAAAGGATACAATATCATTACATATTATGTGGATTGTCCCATTACATAGAATTATTCACTTGGAAATT
This sequence comes from Ipomoea nil, assembly GCF_001879475.1. Lineage (NCBI taxonomy): Eukaryota > Viridiplantae > Streptophyta > Magnoliopsida > Solanales > Convolvulaceae > Ipomoea > Ipomoea nil. Next base: position 17,273 of record NW_017619515.1, read on the forward strand.
ATTAAGAATACCAATTCAAGTCAATCAATTATATGGGAGTGCGCCAAGTGCGCCAAGGACCTTGTGCTCTGATGGCATGTAGTGATCTCTCTAATGTAATAGAGTTAGTAGCATTCAAAAAACAAATATCGAAGTGTACATATAGCAATCTTACGTTGGATTGTCTAAGAAATTTCCATTGAGTTTGGCAGTGGCCGGAAGAAAATGTCTACACACGCATTTATCAAGCTCTTTAAATCTTTATAAACTAGCAAATCAAGATAGAAAATAGTCTTCTCAATTTCAAATATGGCTTCTTCTTCTTCTTCTTCATCTTCATCTACTACTGCTTGGTTGTATGATGTTTTCTTGAGTTTTAAAGGAGAGACACGGAAATCTTTTACTGATCATCTTTTTGAAGATTTGCGTCAGGCTGAAGTTAACACCTTTCGAGATGATGAAGAAATCCGAAAAGGTGGGAACATCTCTGATGAGCTTTTGAAGGCCCTCGAGGGGTCCAAGATATCCATCATAGTATTTTCCAAAACTTATGCCCATTCAAGATGGTGCCTTGATGAGCTCGTGAAAATTCTAGACTGTAAGAAAAAATTTCAACAGAGGGTTCTACCTATATTCTACAACATTGATCCTTCAGAGGTTCGTAAACAAACAGGCAAATTTGGTAAGGCATTGACTCAACATCGACAACGATTCGATGATCAAAAAATTAATGAGTGGAAAGTTGCACTCACTACTGTTGCTGATTTGTCTGGATGGAATTTGCAAACCATGACAAACGGGTAAATCCTCTTTTCAATTTTGTTATATTTTTTTGTGTGATACTATGATATATTTGTAACAATTTGGCTCACTGACTCAGATTGTCAATTATGTTAGTTTTGCTAATTATGTTAGTTTTGCTAATTAAAAATTGCGTTCTAGCATGTATACATGCATCTTTAAGGATGGATTAATATTTTTGGTAAAACAAGAAGAATCTGCCCCGTGCATTTCAATTTATTTGTCATAAATATTGATTCCTTTTAGAAATTATAATTACGGATTGATTATTATATCCGTTTATAAAAATATTTTTAAGAGGTGTTTACCTCAAGGAATGGAATCTTGAGCGACTAAATATACATATTTAGGGTGTGTGTTTTTCATGGTTTGCACACGAAGAATGAGAATCAAAATCATAAGGAAATTCAATTCCGACTTTCATGTTTAAACCAAACACAACCTTAGTTTTTCGTTTTCGGCCTATATTTTCTTTAATGATTTAAATTGACATTCTTTGAAAAAATGTGATAGGTATGAATCAAAGTTCATCAAAAAAATTACTGAAGAGGTACTGCGTGAAGTGAATCATACATACATGAATCTAGCAAAGTATCCTGTTGGAATTGAATCTCGTGTCAGAGATATAATTCATTTATTGCAAACTGAAAGACATGATGATATCAAGATGTTTGGAATTTTTGGCATGGGTGGCATGGGAAAAACAACCCTTGCTAAATCCATTTACAACTTGAGTTTTCAAAAGTTTGAAGGTTGTTGCTTTATTGCAAACATTAGGTCACAAGTTTCTGAAGAGCATCATGGTTTAGTTCGTTTACAAGAGAAACTTCTTTGCAAAATTCTCAACAGAAAGAAACTTAAAATAGATAATGTTGATGAATGAATAAATTTGATCAAAGAAAGACTGCGATCAAAAAGGGTTCTAATCATCCTTGATGACATAGACCATACTGGTCCACTAGAATCATTAGTAGGACAACGAAATTGGTTTGGTTTAGGCAGCAAAATTATAATTACAACTAGAGATGTTCATTTGTTGAGTGAGCTTGGAGCACAAGAGAAATATGCGGTCAAAACGTTAAGCCATGATGAATCCTTGCAACTCTTGAGTTGGCATGCATTTGGTGTTCCCATACCATTAGAGGAGTATATTGAACTATCCCAAAGGATAGCAAGTTATACTGATGGACTTCCACTAGCACTTACAATTATAGGTTCTCATTTGTGTGGCAAATCAGTGCAAGAATGGAGTGATGATGCTGAGAAATTAAGAGGGATACCTCATGATGATGTTCATAAAATTCTTAAAATAAGTTATGATTCACTTGATGATGATACTCGGAATATCTTTCTTGATATTGCTTGTTTTTTTTATTGGGCATAACAAAAATTACACTTCTATGATATTGGAAGCTTGTGATTTTTATGCTAAAAGTGGAATAAGAATTTTGATTGAAAGATGCTTGTTGACAACAAATGGAGATGGAAAGTTTGAAATGCTTGAGATGCATGATTGAGTACGAGATATGGGAAGAGAAATTGTTCAAAAGGAATCTCCACGAGAGCCTGGCAAACGAAGTAGGTTGATTAACCCAAATGATGTCTTTGATGTCGTTCAAGGGAACAAGGTAAAAACATATAAATCCTTTGTATTTGAGCTATTCTAGTTAATTCTTTTTCGTTCTATACTTAACTTTATTAAAATCAAAGATTTCAAAATATCTAAGATCTAAAATATTGCTATATAATTTTTTTTTATAGGGTACAGAAGCAATTGAAGGGATGATTGTAAATTCTAACATGTTAAAGAATGTTCCTTTGAATACTCGAGTATTGAAAAGGATGGTAATGTTACGAATACTCGTATTGGATGGTATGTGTCTCAGTGGATCATTTATTAAATATTTATCCCATGAGCTTAGGTATTTTAGATTACACAATTGTCATTTGGGTTGCATACCATCTAATTTTCACTGTGAGAAACTTGTTGAGTTAGACATGGAAGGCAGCAATATCAAAGAATTCCAATGCAATATGCAGGTTAGTATGTCTAATGTTTCTTTCAATATTTCATATTTCTTAATTAAGAACTTTGACTAGAAAAATAGAAATTGTGTTGAGTTTGTCTCATATATGGATTAGGAATATGTGTTTGTCTCATACTAGGAGTAGGAGTGAAACGGGTAGACCCATTGTACATGGATTAGATGCCTATAAATATATTGGTTGTATATCTAATGGGTTGTGTCACCACTATCACCATCATTATGAATAAGAGTATTGTTTCACTCCCGTGGATGTAGGCACATTTCCGAACCACGTAAATCTTGCTTTTCTTTACCCTTTTCTGCCATTGTTATTTGTTTTTCTTGTTCTGGTTAATCTCAACAAATTGGTATCAGAATATAGTTGAGATGGCTAGTTCAAGTATAAAATTCGAGGTATCAAAGTTTGATGGTATAGGGAATTTTGGATTATGGCGGTCTAGGGTAAAGGATTTGTTGGCATATCAAGGCCTTCTGAAAACCTTGAAGGCGGAAAAGCCAACTAATCTGGAAGATGTTGATTGGAAGGAGTTGAAGATGCAGGAAGCTACGGACGTGGTACAAGCTGATGACTCTTATTATAGTGAAGGTGGTGTTCTAGCAGTTACTAGTAACAAGGTCAAACATTGTTTGAACTTGTTGGGTGTTTTTAGCTGCTAGATGAGAAGGTGGTGAGGGGCGCTGTAGTGTTGGGCAGCGCGGATACCAGGAGGGGTCGTGGACTTGGTATCGGTATGGGCTTATATGGGCTCGGTATGTGCTGATATGGTACTGGTTAGGGCCAATATAGGCTTGGTATCGGTATGGATCGGGGCTTGGCACGAGTTACGGTTGGTATGGGTCGATATTGGCTCGGTATGAACTGGTAAGGCACTGGTATGGGTCGGGCTTGTTATGAGTCAAGGCTGGTATCGACGGACGCTTTAGGATGAAGCGATTCGTGAACATGCACTGGGAACGTTTGATGCTGCGTTGTGCGTGTCGCTAGCTAGTGGCAATTACTGGTTAGTGGAGCATTGGGCAAGGCATGCACATGGGTTTAGTGTGACTTTGCAGGGGCGCTGTTGTGTTAGGGGCAGCATGGATACCAAGAGGGGATATGGACCTGGTATGGGCCAAATGCAGGAGGTCAGCTGAACGCGGCAGTTAGCATGAGTCGCGACTGGTACAAGTCGACGGCTGAGGGCGAATGGCTTGGGACGAAGCGGTTCGTGTACATGCACTGGGTAAAGTTTGATGCTGCGTATGCATGTGGCTGGCTAGTTGAGATAAGCTTGGTTGTTCCTACCCATGGGTATATGTGAGATAAGTCTTTTTCTCCTAAGGGGCATAATTGTGAATGTGGAGATGGTGAGATAAGTCTTTTCTCCTAAGGGATATATTTGCTAAGGTAGATATTTGCTGAGTTATCTTTTTCTCCTAAAGGACATATTCGCCAAGGTGGAGATAGTCTTTTCTCCTAAAGGGCATATATGTGATGGTGAGATAAGTTTTTCTCCTAAATAGCATATTCGTCAAGGTGGAGATTTGTTGAGTTATCTTTTCTCCTAAAGAGCATATTCGCCAAGGTGGAGATTGTTAAGTTTGTCTCATATATGGATTAGGAATATGTGTTTGTCTCATACTAGGAGTAGGAGTGAAACGGGTAGACCCATTGTACAGGGATTAGATGCCTATAAATATATTGGTTGTATCCCTAATGGGTTGTGTCACCACTATGACCATCATTATGAATAAGAGTATTGTTTCACTCTCGTGGATGTAGGCACATTGCTTAACCACGTAAATCTTGCCTTGTTTATCTTTTCTGCCATTATTATTTTTCTTGTTCTTGTTAATCTCAACAAATTGATTAAACATTTTTCTACTTTTGTTTTTTTCAACAGCATTTTAGATGCTTGAAGATCTTAAAGCTTGATTATTGTCAACAACATGAGAAAACATCAAATTTCACTGGGGCACATACTCTTCAAAAAGTATCTTTTGAGAGTTGTTCAAATTTGGTCAAGGTACACCCTTCAATTGGATGTTTGGAGAGACTTGCTTAGTTAGATTTCCAAGGGTGCAGGAAACTCAAGGTTCTTCCAAGTAACATTTGCAAGTTAAAATCACTTGAAGTTTTAAGTTTAATTGAATGCGAAAAACTGGCGGAGCTTCCAATTGACTTGGAAAAATTAGAGTAACTAAGATATTTACTTGCTGGTGGAACTGCCATCTCACATATACCTTTTTCTTTGGGATGTTTGAGAAATCTAAAGACACTGTTTCTGCAGCAGTACAAGAGTAGTTGTGTACTATCAAAATCAAAATCTCAACTTCATGACATTTAATATCCTCTTTTTTTGTTCAGAAGAAGTCGTGATGGTGGTGTTGGTTCTTTTCCACCTTCCGTTACAAATTTGTGCTCCTTGGAAGTTATTGAGAATTTAAACTCATTGGTATATTTAGCTTTATCAGGAAGAAAGTTATATTCAAAGCTTACCCTTCGGCCTTTGTCATCTTTCAAACGTGAAATGCCTCACCTTGGACAATTTGCAAAATCTTAGAGTACTTGAAGAACTTCCTCCTAGTTTGGAGAGACTCTCTGCAAATAATTGTGTTTCGTTGGAAAAAATAGTAGTTGTATCAAACTCGAAGAGACTTGAACAGTTGTGTCTTCAAAACTGTGAAAGTTTGGTTGAGCTTCCAAACATGGAGAGTCTTTCGTCCTTAGTAAAGCTTGACATAACGAATTGCAATGCTTTGACTATTCCTGGCAACTATTTGCATGAAGAAGATGTTCCAATTGCTCCTAGGAGTTTGTCCTCCTCGTTGAAAGAAATAGATTTAATGGGAAGATATTATCTTCAAAGTTTACCATTAAGCCTTTGTCATCAATATTCCAATTTGAAGTATCTCTTCTTGGATGATTGGCAGAATCTTAGATCACTTCCGCAACTTCCTCCTAATTTGGTGATACTCTCTGCAATGAATTGTGTCTCATTAGAAAAGATAGTAGATCTATCCAACTTGAAAAGACTCAAAATGCTAAATATTCAGAACTCCAAAAGTTTGGTTGAGCTTTCAGGCTTGGAGAGTCTTGAATCCTTACGTAGTCTTGGGATAGAATATTGCAGTGGTTTGAGGATTCCTTCAATTGAAAAGTGGTTCAAGGTTATATATATATATATATATATATATATATATATATATATATATGTGTGTGTGTGTGTGTGTGTGTGTGTGTGTGTGTGTGTGTGTTCACTTCATCTATGATATTATATTAGAATAGATGGTAATAGTTATGGACTTATGGTATTATTAATTGTTATATTGTTTTTCCATAATGTAGGCGCGTTCTAAAGGTGATAGTGTCGAGATCGTTGTTAAAGAGCGCGTTGGGGGGATATCCTGCTGTTTTCCTTTAACGAATGCATTCTTTGATATCATGGACAATGTGATTGATCCCAATGAAATTGATTATGCTGATCATGGTCATAATATAATTGGTTTGAGTGTGAGAAGTAAAAGCAGTGGTGTTTGGATTCTAAAAGAACCCCCCAAAACCATTCGGCTTAACATTCATAAAACCATTGGTATTGTTGATTTTGAGGTTCCAACAATGATGGGAGAAGTATTGGAGTTGTATTTAGAAGTCCATCTTTTGCAGAAGATAATTTGTGTAGCTGAAATACATAGAAACATAGAAGGGGAAGTGCATTTCTTTCCATCCACAAGGGGATGCATTCCTTCCTATATATAATTTCATCAACCATAATAAGGATAGTTAGAGTAGCATCCGCCTTCAACTTCAGCTTTTGCTGCAAAAAGGATTATTGTAAGTATGTATATCCTTCACACTTGACACCACTTTAACTTATATCATATCGGACTACATCTTTTAATTTGTTAGTTGTTTATTTAATAACATTTTAATATTTAATATTAATTTTAATTTATGAATAAATTGAACACACTGTAGTATTTGGATTGTCACATTTTAATATATAGTTTATTTATTTTGATTAAAGTGCCACTAAATGATTTAAAAGATGACTTCAAGTTCGTATTTGATCTTATTTTATCTCAGCTCATATATATTTAACCTTGTTCAAAAGAACCTTTATTTGCTTTGTTTGTGTGGATAGGTACAATTTAACTTATCAAAGCAATTATATATGAGTTGTTTTTATACCATTTGGCTGGAGATGGAGTCAATTGGATGATGGAAAACATGTTGTATTTGTGAGTTACGTTTTTCCTCAAGTATTTTTGTTCGGCTATGATGTAGGCACATTGTGAAGGTAATGCTGTTTAGATTTCGTTTCTAGTAGAGGGAGATTCTGTATATTGTTGTATTCCAAATCCTTTGAGGCGTACATCCTTTCATATCATTAACCGGGCTTTTGATCAGCATAATCAAAAGCACTCCAGAACTTTCCTTGTTTGTGTGTCATTGGAAAAAATAACAGCTATATATACCAAACATGAAAATACTGAAAGAGTTGTATGTTCCCAATTACAAAAGTTTGGTTGATCTTCCAGGATTGGAGAGTTTTGTTAGATGATATGAGTCAAAATCAAGAAGTCAAAGGTTCAAGGAGTAGTATAGTTTAACTGTGTTGTAACTAACTTTCAACAACCTCCCTAACAGTTTTTCCCTCTAGTTTTCTTCTCTGCTTCCCTCATATACCAGTAGAGGTGTGTTGTATTGTGTACAGAAAACACTATCAATCAGAAACCTTCTTCTCTTTAGCTCTTCATGTTTATCAACATGGTATCAGAGCTATGAGCTATGGCTTGGCGGCCACAAGTTGTAAACATGGTTGGATCTCATCAGCGGTATATAGTTTTGTTTTGATTAATTATTATATTATTTTTATTCTAATTTTATTTTATTATTACATATTACATAACATTAATAATAATATAAATTTTCTTTTAGACAATTTTGTACTGTGCAGCCAAACATTAAAAAGAAAAATGTTTTCTGAATAAGTGAATAATAATGTCTAGGGAAAATTGTAAAAAGTGTCCCTCTATAATATGCCAATTATCAATGTCACCACTGAATTATGAGTGGTGTAAATGTTGTCCATCAATTATTAAAATGGTGTACATATAGCCCCTCCCGTAACAGACATGTGGTTCCCCACTGCTGTCCATCGCTGGTACTTCGAATCGAGGGAGGAAAAAAATAACTAAATTACATATTTACTCCGACTTAACGGTGTCGTACACTAACGAGGAACCACATGTCCGTTACGGGAGGGGCTATATGTGCACCGTTTTGATAATTGAGGGGCAACATTTACACAACTCATAATTCAAGGATGACATTGATAATTGACATATTATAGAGGAGTATTTTTTACAATTTTCCCTAATGTCTACACACATTATTACCATTGAAGACTATACAAGAAAAAATATTGTATATGCATGCTAATAATAATGGTAAAAAATAACAAAAGTTATAACAGTAAGAATTTTTTATCTAAAAAATTATATAATACAACTCTTATAGCATAATGTATAAAATAAATAATAATAACAAGAAAAAATGGACATAAATCAAGAGTATAATCTGAATTGAGTCTTATTATGTTTTTTGATTTGTGGTTGAAATTCTTTTAGTACTATCCACTACTTCACAGTGGGATGGTCAATTGTTACGTAAAATTATTAGTGGGAAATTATTAAGAAGACCAAGTCAATCAAATATATTGTAGTGCACATATAGCAATCTTATGTTGGATTTTCTAAGAAATTTCCATTGAGTTTCGCAGTAGCCGGAAGGAATTTTCCATTACGTTATCATCTGTGTACGCACGCGTTTTCCAAGCTCTTTAAATCTTTAGAAACTAGCTAGCTAGCTAGCAAATCAAGACTGAAGATAGTGTTCTCAATTTCAAATATGGCTTCTTCTCCATCTTCATCTACTACTGCTTGGATGTATGATGTTTTCTTGAGTTTTAGAGGAGAGATACGAAAATCTTTTACTGATCATCTCTATGAAGATTTACGTTGGAATTAAACCTTTCGGGACGATGGAGAAATCCGAAAAGGTGAGAACTATTGGAAAAAATAGCTTAAATTGGCATAAAATGGCACATTAAGTGGTTATTTTGTGGTATAATTATCAGTGGGGTCCACTTCCGATTTGGGTCGGGTCAAAGTGGATTCGGGTTCTTTGTAGTGAGACGAAGAGAATGATATATTGTACGCTCAAAACGGATAATGGGTGAATGAGATATTAATTCTCAAAGTAGACACATTTGAGTTTTCAAGCCTCAAAATTCTGCTTTCTACTACTTTTCTTAAGCGTACCGTGTTCATCACCTTGCTTTGTTCGCCGGATTCCTTGTTTGGGTGCTCAAACATTGAATCCAGCAAGTTTTATCCTGGGAAGTCTAGGCCACAAAGTCCCTAGCACTTTTGGGAGGTGGCAAATAAGGTTTTAAGGAAAGAGTGATCACTTGACTCTTGCTAAAATCCCAATTAACACCAAACACTAGCCAAATTCTTCATCTTTCCTTCCCTATTTTTTTCCAGAAAAATAATAATCTTATTTTATTAGATTATTATTTGTTTTCACCAACGGATTTCCAACAAGAACATCTCTGCTGAGATATTGAAGGCCATCGAGGGGTCCAAGATATCCATCATCGTATTTTTCAAAACTTATGCCCAATCCAAATGGTGTCTTGTTGAACTGGTGAAGATTTTAGACTGTAAGAAAAATTTACAACATATGGTTCTGCCTATATTCTACAACGTTGATCCTTCAGAGGTTCGTAAACAAACAGGCGAATTTGGTAAGGCATTGGCTCAACATCGGCAACGATTTGATGATCAAAAAGTTGATGAGTGGAAAGTTGCACTCACTACTGTTGCGGAGTTGTCAGGATGGGATTTGCAAACCATGACAAATGGGTAATTCTTTCTTTTTTTTTTTTTTTTGGTGATTGTATGATATACATGTCACAATTTGGCTCACTAACTCATATTGCCAACAATATTAAGGGAGAAGTGTCAAATTGACTCATCTACTACTGCATAGTGCCCAATTTGTTCAATTAACTTTTTTTTACAATTTACTAACAAGTTGCCTATTTAATTATTAAAAAAAATTAAAAAATTAAAAAAAAATTATATATATATATATATATATATATATATATATATATATATATATATATATATATATATATCAGCCACCGGCTGTCCGGCGAGGACAGTCGATGGCTGCCCTTATATTTTTTGTATATGTATAGGTTTCAAATGCATAGCAGCGGAGGGTTTTGATGAGCTAAACGGCATGTCAGCTTGTCATTTGATAGATAAATGGAAGTCAGATACAGAGAGAAAAGGATGCCAGTTGAAATGGACCCTTGAAATCAATTTCATCTTCTTTACTATTGTGGAATGTTTACGCGACGACGGTAAGAATTGAAGATCTATTCATTGTCACCCGCGGCCTCTTTAATTTATTATTGATCCACTCCAATTTCATGGCCGGGAGGCCGCAAGTTGGTCCAAAACTTAACAGCCGGCGAGGACAGCCCTGTTTGTGGAGGAGCGTTATGCCATGGAACCGTGTTCACCGTGCCAACGGTGTTAGTACACTGTTATCTTCTTCTTCTTCTTCTTCTTCTTCTTTTTTTTTTTTTTTTTTAATTAATTGCGTGATTTTTCTTCTTCATTTTCACCGCATTTTCACATTTTGCGGTTTCACTTTAATTTGAGGTGAACAATGATTTCGGACATTCATAAATTATGAATTCATGCCTGCACATTCACTTTGAAACCATGCCTACACATTCCCGTCCGAAATCACGGACATTCATAAATTATGAATCCATGCCTGCACATTCACTTTGGAACCATGCCTACACATTCACTTTGGAACCATGAGATTATGAATTTTCTGTTATGAGATTATGAATTTTCTGAAAATTCATAATCTCATAACAGAAAATTCATAATTTGATTAACGCGCGCCGTTAACTCCACATCCGCGAATTTTTATTTTTTTTTGCCTAAAAACGACGTCGTTTGGCCTTGTGTTACCATTCTCGGTGAACACGTTTCCAGGGCATAATTTGCCGTTTGTGGAAGGGTAACCTGATATTCTTTTTTTTTTCTTTTTTTTTAATAATTAAATAGGTAACCTATTAGCAACCTGTTAAAAAAGTTAATCGAACAAATTTAGCTTATAAGTGTGGTTAATTAGACTTTAATTTAGTTCGTGATGAAAATTGAGGTAGTAGTAGATGGGCCTATTTGACACTTCTGCCTAATATTAATAATGTTAGTTTTGCTAATTAATAATTTCGTTCTAGCATCTATTACGGATGGATTAATATTTTTGGTAAAACAAGAAGAATCTGCACTGCGCATTTCAATTTATTTGTCATAAATATTAATTCCTTTTAGAAATTATAATTATGGATTGATTTTATCCGTTGATAAAAATATTATAGGAGTTGTTTACCTCAGACAATGGAATCATGAGAGACTAAATATACATATTTCGTGTTCTGTAACGTGTGCTCTATTTAATTTTTTACTTTTATGTTTTCCCCCTATCTTTTCTTTAATGATTTAGATTGACATTCATTGGAAAAATGTGATAGGTATGAATCAAAGTTTATCAAAAACATTACTAAAGAGGTACTTCGGGAAGTGAATCGTACCTACATGAATGTTGCAAAGTATCCTGTTGGAATTGAATCTCGTGTCAGAGATATACTTCATTTATTGCAAACTCAAAGACATGATGATATCAAGATGTTTGGAATTTTTGGCATGGGTGGTGTGGGAAAAACAACCCTTGCTAAAGCCATTTACAACTTGAGTTTTCAAAAATTTGAAGGTTGCTGCTTTATTGCAAACATTAGAACACAAGTTTTGGAAGGGCACAATGGTATAGTTTGTTTGCAAGAGAAACTTCTTTGTAAAACACTCAATACAGAGAAACTTAAAATAGATAATGTTGATGAAGGAATAAATTTGATCAAAGAAAGACTGAGATGAAAAAGCGTTCTAATTATCCTTGATGACATAGACCACACTAGTCAACTAGAATCATTAGCAAGACAACGAAATTGGTTTGGTTTAGGCAGCATAATTATAATTAGAACTAGAGATGTTCATTTGTTGAGCGAGCTTGAAGCGCAAGAGAAATACATGGTCAAAATATTAAGCCCTGATGAATCTTTGCAACTCTTGAGTTTGCATGCTTTTGGTGTTTCTATACCATTTGAGGAGTATATTGAATTATCCAAAAGGATAGCAAGTTATATACATGTGGACTTCCACTAGCACGTACTTACAATTATATGTTCTCATTTGCATGGCAATTTAGTGCAAGAATGGAGTGATGATGCTGAGAATAAATTAAGAGGGATACCTCATGATGATGTTCAAACAAATTCTTAAAATAAGTTATGATTCACTTGATGATGATACTCGAAATATCTTTCTCGATATTGCTTGTTTTTTATTGGGCATAACAAAAATGACACTTCTATGATATTGGAAGCTTGTGGTTTTTATGCTAAAACTGGAATAAGAATTTTGATTGAAAGATGCTTGTTGACAACGTAACAAATGGAGGTGGAAAGTTTAAAAGGCTTCAGATGCATGATTTAGTACGAGATATGGGAAGAAAAATTGTTCAAAAGGAATCTCCTCGAGAACCTGGCAAACAAAGTAGATTGATTGACCCAAATGATGTCTTTGATGTTCTTCATGGGAATAAGGTAAAACATTTCCTTTGTATTTGAGTTATTCTAGTTAATTCATTTGCTTTCTATATTTAACTTTATGAAAATCAGAGATTTCAAAATATCTAAAATATAAAATATTGCTATATAAATGTTTTTTTTTTAATAGGGCACAGAAGCAATTGAAGGAATGATTGTAAATTCTAACACGTTAAAGAATGTGCCTTTGAGTACTCAAGTATTCAAAAGGATGGTAAAGTTACGAATACTTATTGGATGGTATGTGTCTCAGCGGATCTTTTAAATATTTATCCAATGAGCTTAGGAATTTTAGATTCACAATTGCCATTTGAGTTGCATACCATCTAATTTTCGCTTTGAGAAACTTGTTGAGTTAGACATGGAAGGTAGCAATATCAAAGAATTGCAATGCAATATGCAGGTTAGTATGTCTAATGTCTCTTTCAACATTGCATATTTCTTAATTAAGAACATTGACTAGGAAAATAGAAATTAATTAAACATTTTTCTACTTTTGTTTTTTTCAACAGCATTTTAGATGCTTGAGGATTTTAAAGCTTGATTATTGTGAACAACTTGAGAAAACACCAAACTTCACTGGGGCACATACTCTTCAAAAAGTATCCTTTAAGTGGTATTCAAATTTGGTCAAGGTACACCCATCAATTGGAAGTTTGGAGAGACTTGTTGAGTTAAATTTCTCTAGTTACAAAAAACTCAAGGTTCTTCAATTCCAAGTAGCATTTGCAAGTTAAAATCACTTGAAGTTTTAGATTTAGATTATTGTGAAAATCTGAGGGAGCTTCCAATTAACTTGGGAAAATTAGAGCAACTAAGAGATTTACTTGCTCGTCAAACTACCTTCTCATATTTACCATTTTCTTTGGGATGTTTGAGAAATTTAAAGAAACTAGAGCTCGAGGTGTACGTACAAGAGTTCTGTACTATCAAAATCAAAATCAAAATCGCCTCTTTTTTGTTCAAGAAGAAGTCGTGATGGTGTTGGTTTTTTCCACCTTCAGTTGCAAATTTGTGCTCCTTGGAAGTTATTGAAAATTTGACCTCATTGGAAGCTTTAGATTTATCAGTAAGATGTTGTTATCTTCAAAGCTTACCCTTCCGTCTTTGTCATCTTTCAAACTTGAAATTTCTCTACTGGGAGGACTTGCAAAATCTTAGAGCACTTGTAGAACTTCCTCCTAGTTTGGTGGAACTATCTGCAGAAAATTGTGTCTCATTAGAAAAAATAGCAGGTGTATCAAACTTGAAGAGACTTAAAATCTTGCATCATGAAAACTGCAAAAGTTTGGTTGAGCTTCCAAACTTGGAAAGTCTTTCATCCTTAGTCGAGCTTATCATAAGCAATTGCAATGCTCTAACCATCCCTAACAACTATTTGCATGAAGTAGATGGTCTTCCAATTGCTCTTAGGAGTTTGTCCTCATTGAAAGAATCAAATTTAATGGGAAGATACTATCTTCAAAGTTTACCATTAAGCCTTTGCCATCATTCCAATTTGCGGATTCTATGCTTGAACGGTTGGCAGAATCTTAGATCACTTCCACAACTTCCTCTTAATTTAGAGAAACTTTGTGCAAAGAATTGTGTGTCATTAGAAAAAATAGCAGATCTATCAAACATGAAAAGACTCAGAAGGCTAAATATTCAAAACAGCAAAAGTTTGGTTGAGCTTTCAGGCTTGGAGAGTGTTGAATCCTTAAACTATCTTGGATAGGTAATTGCAGTGCTTTGGGGATTCCTTCGATTGAAAAGTGGTTCAAGGTTAGTTATATATATATATATATATATATATATATATATATATATATATATATATATATATATATGTTCCCTTCATTCCCTTCATCTATGATATTATAATAGATCGATGATAATAGTTATGGTATTATTAATTGTTATATTGTATGTTTGTATGTATTCCATGATGTAGGCACGTTCTAAAGGTGATATTGTCCAGATTGTGGTTGGAGTGTCCGGGGGCCAGGGGTCTATCATAAAATGCAAATTTCCAATGCCTTTGAGGGATGTATGGTTTGAAATCCCCCACAATGTGATTGATCCTGGCAGTAAAATTGAAGAAATTGATTTGAGTGTGAGAAGCAAAAGCAGTGGTGCTTGGATTCTTCTAATGAAATCTCCCAGAATCTTTTATAATCCTACGTATTTTGAGGTTCCAACAATGATGGGAGAAGTATTGGAAGTGTACGTAAAATTCCCTCCTTCGCAGATGATATTTTTTGCATTTGAAATACATAGAAACATAGAAGGAGAAGTGTGTTTCTTTCCATCCTCAGAGGCAATTTCATCAACCATAAATTAGAGTTGTCAGAGTTACGTTGTGCTTAGCAACAATCATCTTCAGCTTCTAATTTGCTGCAAAAAGGTTTATTGTAAGTATATCCTTCACACTTGACAACAAATTTTACTGTTGACCATTGTCCACACAACATTGTGGACCATGGTCCAAAATGGTGCTTTTGATTTAACGAAAAGAAACGATACCCATTCCACGTAATTAACTCTATTTGTATAACATATTTAGTTTCATTTCAGCACAACAATAGTTTCATTCGACATTATACATATAATGGTCTCATAACAGTGATACATATTGAATTTCATTTATGTTATTGAATTTCATTTTATACACACTATAGTCTTATTACATTCTAATTTAACTACGGTTTCATTGGAAAATATACATTCAAATATGTGAAATTGTTATTCAGTTTAATTTTATATACATTGTAGTTTTATTACAATACAACTACAGTATCATTTCGATATAACTATAGTTTCATTTGACAATATATACTCAATATGTGAGACATATTATTTAGTTTCTTTTTATATATACTATAGTTTAATTTCAGCAAAACTAAAGTATCATTTCTATTGAACGATAGTTCTATTTGACAATATACATTTAATATGTGAGACATGTTATTCAGTTTATTTTATACACACTGCAATTTCATTTCAACACAACTAAAGTATCATTCCAATTCTATTACAATTTCATTTGATAATATAAACACAATATGCAAGACAGTTTCATTTTAGATACACTGTAGTTTCATTTTGTTGAACACACAAAAAATACGGGATTTGTTAAAAAATACGGGATTTGGACCATGGTCCACAAAGCTCTGTGGACCATGGTCCACAGTCTAAAAACCAATTATTTATTTTTAATTTATGAATCAACCCACAACTGTAGTATTTGGTAAGAATTGAATATTGTTAATATATTGATCATGCAGATATTTTCTAATGTTTTCTTTTGATTGAGTGTGATTTTTCTCTTGTTATTGACCTCTTCTAGTTAATCACAAGAGTTGCTCTTTTTTTTTTTTTTTTTTTTTTTTTTTGGATAAATCGACTGTGTGACGGGCTGGCTCAAGCTTGAAAAGACTGGAAAAGTTGTATTTTCTCACCTGCAAAAGGTGTAGGAAATTTATATAGTAATGGAGATTAATGTTTCAGATGAACTACCATGAAAGCTTAAATAATATTCGGAGTTGTGGAGTTGTAAATATTATTTTAGTTTGGTAGAAAGTTAATTAAAATACTGGGAGAAATGTATATAACTAATATGCTTGAGAGTATATAGCTATATGCTTGTGATATATAGCTAATATGCTTGAGAGTATTAATGCATCTTTGGATATGTTCATGCGTAAGGTTTGGGGCATTTTGAAGCTATATGCTTCAAAACTACACTTAACGTGCTTGGAATATGCTCTTCTATTTATGCATTTTGAAGCTATATGCTTCAAAGTTACACTTAACATGCTTGGTATATGTAGCTGTATGCTTGAGATTTTTGAACTACATATATGTATATTATTTATATTTATCCTTTGCATGTTTCCATGCGTAAGGAATATATATATATATATATATATATATATATATATATATATATATATATATATATATATATATATATATATATATATATATAAAATTTTGCATACAGTTACTGGCTCAATATATATTAATTTCTCCAGTGATAGATATATCAATCAAGATATATCTTATCTTATGGAAGTTGAGTTTTAAATCACAGCAACTTCCATGTAACTTCTCCAAACAGATATATTTTTCATCTATAAATATATTGGAGAAACATCTGATAGGGACAGGCAATTTACATGCATATTTTACAAGCAATTATTTTGCAGGAAACCAAGATACTTCACAGGCTTACATCTGCCAAGTTACACTTAACATGCTTGGTATATGTAGCTGTATGCTTGAGATTTTTGAACTACATATATGTATATTATTTATATTTATCCTTTGCATGTTTACTTGCATAAGGAATATATATATATATATATATATATATATATATATATATATATATATATATATATATATATATATATATATATGTATGTATGTATGTATGTATGTATGTATGTATGTATGTATGTATGTATGTATGTATATAATTTTGCATACAGTTACTGGCTCAATATATGTTAGTTTCTCCAGTGATAGATATATCAATCAGATATATCTTATCTTATGGAAGTTGAGTTTTAAATTACAGCAACTTCCATGTAACTTCTCCAAACAGATATATTTTTCATCTATAAATATTTTGGAGAAACATCTGAAAGGGAGATGCAATTTACAGGCAATCAATTTGCAGGAAATCAAGATACTTCACAGTCCTACAGTTCTACAGGAAATTCTCAAACAAAGCAACTTGAGAATTTCATTCATCTTCTTGTATCCCATAAGATTAAATCTTGAACCTTGTTGCTTTTATAGAGGGAGATTTAAAGCTTATAGGAAAGTGATTACACGCCTGAAGATATCAAATGATCCAATTTTTGTTCCCTGTTGTATTCTGTATTATTGTTGTATCTCAAATGTATTACAGATTACAAGCACTTTTTCCAACAATCTATAAGCTTTAAAATTTCTAAATCTGTGATCATGGTCTTGTCTTGAAAGTTTTGAAGACAAGATGCCAGGCGTGAACAATTTCCAATCACGGAAATTTTCGGAATGAGAATTTCGAATTTGGTGGTAAGAATGACAGAAATCACTTTCTATTGTACATGAAGGTTTTTCATGCGATTTTTGCATGTTATTCATGGCATGCTGTGTACATGTTGTACATGTGGATTAAATTCATGTTATGCAAGTTTTGTTTTCATCTTCACTTAAAGTGATGGGGCATCAAGTGATGCCAAGATGATTAGTGAGATGTGTAAAATGATTTTATTTAAATAAATCGCTTTGTTAGCCATGATTAATTGGCATGAGAAGATGTGTACTTCCCTAGAGTGGGTGTGTGGTTTCAGCGTGTCAAAGGCCGAAAGTGATGACCATTAAAGCAGATACAAGTTACAGGATGAGAACGGTACAATACATTTTATTTGTCTCGGCATCGGCATGAATGTAAGTTTTATTTTGTTTACTGGTTAAGTTCTGGCTTATGTCTAGAAGATATGCATGAGATTCTTTTGAATTTTGCATAGCCTGCTAAATATAAGGATATGTTTATGCATGTATATAAATATTTTTATATTGTGACTTTGTCTCGGTTGCATACATAGTATACAAGATACATATATAATATGTTGAATCTTGGGGTGCTGTAAATTTTATCAAATTTGGATTAATTTTGTATTGTCAATTTCTTGTTTTCCTATGCATGGTTACAATGTTTAATGATTGTAAGTTGGAAATAATTTCAATGTCATGCATGGAATTATTGATTATTTAAGCACACAGATGATTTTTATCGTTGTGAAAGCTTTTGAAATATTATGTTATTAATATTTCTGATAAAGCCATAAATGCCTTTGAAATACTCTGTTATATTTCTTATGAAGGGATGCATAAATTTTTATGCATGAGATATGCATAATGAAATTCATAAAATATATGAATGCCTTTAACACAAAGTTTCTCATATTGAGAATGTGTTAAAATTTTGAAAGCCAAAAAGTTTACTAGTTTATCTAGTATGGCTGGCAGTTAGCAGTGAAAAGAAAGTTTAAATTTAAATCAAGGATTATGATTTAAGTTGTGATGAAGCATAGCTTGGATTGGCAGCTATAGAAGCAGCAGTTGGAGCTTAGCAGTTAGTCCTCTAATAGTCATCAGGGGCTTTTCTGTCTTTTCACCAAGTTAGTTAGCAAGGCTGTTAAGTTTGTTAACTACTGTTGAGGCTTAGTACTTAAGCCTTGTTTTTCCCGTTTCTTGTAATAATCTTTCTTCTTCTTTCATTCTCCCAGAACTCAATGTATTCCAATAAACAGAGAGAACACTTTTCTTCTTTGTGATGAATAGAATCCAATCTTCTTCCTTTCCAGTGTAATTCCAGTGTGTTCATCATGGTATCAGAGCGGTTAAGGAGCTACGCTGCAGCAGTGGTTATGGAATCTGAGAATAATGGCAATCCCGGGCAAACAACACACGCCGGAGCCACTTCCAGTCAAAATCCCAGACAGATTCCTCAGAACCAACGCGTCGATGAATTCGATGACCCCTTTTACCTGCAAGTCACAGAAAATCCCAACCTCAGTCTTGTATCGCCCCCCCTCACTGAAATCAATTATGCCTCCTGGAGTAGAGCGATGAGAATCGCGTTGGAGGTCAAGAACAAGTTCGTCTTTGTCAATGGGACAGCCCCAATCCCAGACGAAAGCGATCCCAGAGTTGGGACCTGGAGGAGATGCAATCGAATAGTTTGTACCTGGATCTTGAGATCCGTAAGCCCTAACATCGTAGAGAGTATCATGTACTTTGATAAAGTCGCGGATATCTGGGATGCTTTGCGGAAAAGGTATTCACAATCGGACCCTCATAAGATTTCGGAAATACAGAATGAAATTTTTAAGAATGTCCAGGGAAGAATGTCTGTGAACGAGTACTTCACCAAAAGTGATGCCCTATGGCAACAATTGAATGCTCTTAGACCTTTGTTGCTCTGTGAATGTGTCCCTAGTTGTTCTTGCACTCTGATGAATAGGATGCAGAAACAGAGAGATGATGATCAAATAATCAGATTCTTGGAGGGATTAAATGAAGAGTATGAATCAATCAAATCTGGAGTTCTTGTAATGGACCCCATTCCAGATATGGAAAAAGTCCTAAACATGACTTTGAAGTTTAGAGGAAAATCAAAGGGGAGCCATTATCCAAAGATCCAATGATTTTGTTCAATCTAATGCTATTCAAGGTACTCAAAGTCAGTCAGATGAAGAACAGTCCCAAGTGGCAGCAGTGGCCTTTAACAATAAGAAGAAATTCCCTAATAATGGTGGAAGGAATGTCCCCAAATGCACTTATTATGGGATGAATGGACATACTATAGAGAAATGTTATAAAAAGAATGGTTACCCTCCTGGATGGGTACCAGGTTTTAAGTCCAGGAATAGGCAACCTCAAGACTCCCAGAAAGCGTTAAGCTCATCTGTGAATCAAGTTTCTGATATTGGGTTGTCCACTAACCAGTGTCAGAAGTTACTAGCCATATTGCAGAACCAGAATCATGGTTCAACTAATGCAGCTATAGCAGTTGCTCAATCTGGATCCACACCTGCTTTTGAGGAGAATATGGAAGCTCACACTGAAGGTACTTTTAGTCCTAGTGTTTATGTTAATACTGCCATAAACACACACACAATCTGGATTTTAGACTCAGGGGCCACAGACCATATCACATGCTCTTTACAATATTTTGATAAATGTTTCAAGATTGATGGAATTTCAATTAAATTGCCAAATGGTGAAGTTGTGAGTGTCACCCGTATGAGGCAGGTTAGATTTGATAAGGGACTGATTTTGGAAAATGTTCTATACATACCCTCTTTTACCTTCAATATCATATCAGTTAGTAGATTGGCCAAACAATCAGGATGTAGGCTTGTGATGGATGCTGATTATTGTGTTATTCAGGGGCCTCTTGGAACCATGGGTGGTTTTGCTAAGGAGAGAAATGGGTTGTACCTGGTTCAGATTCCCCCTGTGAAGAAGCAGTCTCAATCCTTAGATAAGAATAGCTAGCAATGTAACAGTTTGACCATACAATTGTGGCACAACAGATTGGGGCATTATCCCATTAATAAAATCTCTCTTTTCAATGGCATTGAATTTGATTCTTTACAGTCACAGAAACAGTGCACTTTCATATGTGATGTTTGTCATTTAGCTAAACACAAGAGGTCAACATTTCCTGTTAGCACAACTAGAGCTCAGCAAGTCTTTGAATTAATCCATATGGATGTGTGGGGTCCCTTCCCTGTTGCTACTCTTGAGGGAGAACATTACTTTCTGAGCATTGTTGATGATTACAGTAGGTTCACATGGCTACATATGCTCAAGAATAAGTCACAAGTCAAATCTGCTTTCCAAAGATTCTATAACTATGTCCTTACACAGTTTTCTGCCAAAATCAAAACAGTTAGGACTGATAATGGGACTGAATTCATGATGGATGTCTTTTTTGATGAGAAAGGGATGGTCCATCAAAAGTCTTGTGTATATACTCCCCAACAGAATGGAGTTGTGGAGAGAAAACACCAACATATTCTGAATATAGCCAGATCCTTGAGGTTCCAATCAGGTCTGCCCCTGGAATTTTGGGGCCATTGTGTATTGCATGCCACCTATCTTATAAACAGATTGCCTACAGATGTTTTAGATGGGTGCTATCCCTTGAAATTGTTGACTGGGAAGGATATGGATTACACACAATTGAGGACTTTTGGGTGTTTGTGTTTTGCTGCTTCAATACCTCAGGGAAGAAATAAAATGGAACCTAGAGCAAGAAAGGCCATCTTCTTGGGGTACCCAGCTGATAAGAAAGGGTACATGCTTTATGATCTTGCTGACAAACTTATTTTTGTTTCCAGAGATGTGAAGTTTTATGAGCAGGCTTTCCCCTTCAAAAACCAAGAAGGTCCACATGCAGCCACTCCTGCAAATGAGCTCTACAATTCTACTTTACCCATTATTCCTGTTTCCATTAAGGAACAAGCAATGCCACCTTCTCTGGAACACACAAGAAGTATAGATGATGGTTTGATGACAGAAAGTGCCCATTCTCCTGATTACAGAGGCAGAAATAGCCCTGAGAGAAGCATTGAGAGAGATGCAGACTCAGATGCCTTGCTTTCCAGTGGTGTGGGTGAATCCAATGATAAGGAGGCCTCAGTTTCCACCAACAACACTCAATCCCCAGAGAGCCATGATAGTCAACAGCAGCCAAAAAGATCTACAAGGTCCAGGGCTGTGTCTCACAGACTCAATGATTACTATTGCCAGTTGATGATAGGAGAAAGAACTGGTAAAAGATGTTCCCCACATCCTATAGAGAATTTCATTACTCATGAGAATTTGTCCCCCATGCATAAGGCATGTATCTTATCTGTTACATATATTAGTGAGCCACAGTCCTATCATGAAGCCATCCAAAGTGATGAATGGAAGAAAGCTATGCAGGCAGAAATAGATGCTTTGAATCAGACAAACACTTGGGTTTTGACTGAGCTACCCAAAGGAAAAACAGCTATAGGGTGTAGGTGGGTGTACAAGGTAAAGCTTAGAGCAGATGGGACAGTGGAAATGTTTAAAGCCAGGTTAGTGGCAAAAGGCTATACACAGCAGCTGGGGGTAAACTACATGGAAACATTTTCCCCAGTGGCTAGGATGACTACCATCAAGACCTTTTTGGCCATAGCAGTTGCCAAGGGGTGGGATATTCAGCAGCTTGATATAAACAATGCCTTCTTGCATGGTGATTTGGATGAGGAAGTTTACATGAGTTTGCCTCCAGGACTCAAAGATACTAAGCCTAATCAGGTTTGTAAGTTGTTGAAATCTCTGTATGGTTTAAGGCAGGCTAGTAGACAGTGGAACTCCAAACTTACAAAGTCTTTGCAAGCTGATGGTTTCAGACAATCCCTGGCTGATCCTTCACTATTTACTAAGTGCTGCAATAATACCTTCACTGCTCTACTTGTGTATGTAGATGACATACTAGTAGCAGGTACACATTCTGCTGAGATAAGAAGGATTAAGGACATGCTAAATACTCTATACAAGATAAAGGATCTTGGAAGTCTTAATTACTTCTTGGGGATTGAGGCTATTAGAACTCACAGTGAGATCAACCTTTGCCAAAGAAAGTACACTTTGGAAATATTAAAAGAGAATGGCTTTCTAGATGCAAAGCCAACAAAAACTCCTTGTACACCAGGATCAAAGCTCACAAGTACTGAAGGGGATATGATTGATAATCCAGAAACCTATAGAAGGTTAGTTGGAAAGCTGTTATACCTCACAAATACCAGACCTGATATATCTTATTCTGTGCAGCAGCTTAGTCAGTATGTGGATAAACCAAGAAACACTCATTTGATTGCAGCACATAGAGTGCTAAGATACCTGAAAGGTGCTCCTGGAAAGGGACTACATTATTCCTCTAATTCAGAACTAAAATTACAGAGTTTCAGTGATTCAGATTGGGGCACTTGTGCTGAAACAAGAAAGTCAATTACAGGTTTCTGTGTTTTCCTTGGGGACTCTCTCATTTCTTGGAAGACAAAGAAACAGGCTACCATATCAAGGTCATCTTCAGAAGCTGAATATAGGGCCTTAGCCACAACTGTGTGTGAAATTCAGTGGTTACTCTACCTCTTAGCAGATTTGGGAGTCAAAAGGAACACAGCCATACCCTTATTTTGTGATAATAAATCTGCAGTGGCCATTGGGGAGAATAATGTCTTCCATGAACGCACCAAACATATTGAAATTGATTGCCATGTTGTTAGGCAAAAGGTACAAGAAGGAATGGTTAAATTGATGCATATTCCTTCTCATAAACAGATTGCTGATGGCCTCACTAAGGCTCTTCCAATCACTCTCTTTGAAGTTTTCCATTCTAAGCTGGGACTTCAAGACCTTCACTCTCCAGCTTAAGGGGGGGGGCGGGGGGGGGGGTGATGAAGCATAGCTTGGATTGGCAGCTATAGAAGCAGCAGTTGGAGCTTAGCAGTTAGTCCTCTAATAGTCATCAGGGGCTTTTCTGTCTTTTCACCAAGTTAGTTAGCAAGGCTGTTAAGTTTGTTAACTACTGTTGAGGCTTAGTACTTAAGCCTTGTTTTTCCCGTTTCTTGTAATAATCTTTCTTCTTCTTTCATTCTCCCAGAACGCAATGTATTCCAATAAACAGAGAGAACACTTTTCTTCTTTGTGATGAATAGAATCCAATCTTCTTCCTTTCCAGTGTAATTCCAGTGTGTTCATCAAGTTGGTATGATTCTTCAGTTTAGAAGAAACATGAAAAGTTAAAAGCTTAAAATCAAAATGGTTTATTCTCCAAAGTTGATGTTCTCTGAATGGAGGAGGTTTATTCTCTAAAGTTGATGATGTCTCAAATGGAGGAGGTTGAATTTTTATTTTAAGAAGTCCTCACTGCTAATAAGTTCAACATGATGATTGAAATTCTTG
Source organism: Ipomoea nil (assembly GCF_001879475.1). NCBI lineage: Eukaryota > Viridiplantae > Streptophyta > Magnoliopsida > Solanales > Convolvulaceae > Ipomoea > Ipomoea nil. Next base: position 41,334 of record NW_017619515.1, read on the forward strand.
GTTGTAGAATTTGCAGGATATAAATATTTATTGATTAGGAACCTATTAAGTGGGTTCCGGTTATAATCAATTAAATATTTTATTTCACCAGTTCATTAATAGGATATTAAAATTATATCTATCATCATGTTCAGTTGGCTAAGTGGATGAGATTAAAAGGAATTTTGATATACTTGAGTAAAACCATTAATTATGGTTTAGTATATTTATTAGAAATTTTCATCCTGAAAAGATATTCTAATGCCAGTTGAATGTGTAATCATGAAACTTGTTTGTCATTTAGTAGATGGATATTTCTACTTGGAGAAGGTGTTGTTTTATGGGTTCTAAAAGCAAAGTTGCTTTTTCAACTACGGCATCTGAATTTCTTGTGTTGGCTTTGACATGAAAGAATTTTATTGGCTAAGGAATTTAATTATTTAGATTCCGGTTTGGCCAAAACCGATGTCACCAGTTTAGTACATTATGACAATGCTACTACACTGGCCATATCATATAAACAAGTGTTTATAATGGCAACTGAAGGCACATGGGCTTGAGATTTAGCTATGTGGAAAATCCTATGTAATAGTGTTGTAGCACTGGACTTGGTACAGTCCCGGTTTTAACGGATCCGTTTGCAAGAGTCCTTGCAAAGGACATGGTTCATCGGAAGGGATACGGAAAGCCTAAATTAAAATTGCAAGTGAAGGAAAGCTCAACTCACGTCTAAGTTATTACGTTAGACCTTGAGTTCAATGTAGATGAGTACTTCATTTTGTGATTTGCAAGCATCAAAATTTTAATTAAAATTGTATCCAAAGAAAAGGTGATGCTTGGTTCTGCATTGTTGTAGGGATGAGTTTTTACTCTTAACTGATCTTTTGTAAAAATGCAAGATGCAGTGCATGAGATAAAAGATTAGCCTCTGTGAGCATGAAGTGTGGCAGCTTCAAACAAGTTTGGGCTTTACTTGGTATGAGCTCATTAAAGGATACGGACACATGGCCATAATAGTGTCAAGTTACAGTGAGTTGTAATGACTGTAAAACTTGTGTTTGTTATATCTACGTTTCTTCAAAGAGACTGTGTGATTCAAGGTTCGTCCATCACTGCAATCCGAATTAATGTAACACATATAATATTATGTGAAAGTTCAATCTCTAAGACACTTTCATTTATGCATGAGTTTTGGATTTATCTTGGTAAAGTATTAGTCTTTACTATATAAATGGAGGAGGAATGTAGGAAATTTATATAGTAATGGAGATTAATGTTTCAGATGAACTACCATGAAAGCTTAAATAATATTTGGAGTTGTGGAGTTGTAAATATTATTTTAGTTTGGTAGAAAGTTAATTAAAATACCGGGAGAAATGCATATAGCTAATATGTTTGAGAGTATATAGCTATATGCTTGTGATATATAGCTAATACGCTTGAGAGTTATAGCTAATATGCTTGAGAGTATTAATGCATGTTTGGATATGTTCATGCGTAAGGTTTTGGGGCATTTTGAAGCTATATGCTTCAAAACTACACTTAACGTGCTTGGAATATGCACTTAACGTGCTTGGAATATGCTCTTCTATTTATGCATTTTGAAGCTCTATGCTTCAAAGTTACACTTAACATGCTTGGTATATGTAGTTGTATGCTTGAGATTATTGAACTACATATATGGATATTATTTATATTTATTCTTTGCATGTTTTCATGCGTAAGGAATATATAAATATATATATATATATATATATATATATATATATATATATATATATATATATATATAATTTTGCATACAGTTACTGACTCAAAATAATTTTATTATTTCTCCAGTGATAGATATATCAATCAGGATATATCTTATCTTATGGAAGTTGAGTTTTAAATCACAACAACTTCCATGTAACTTCTCCAAACATATATATTTTTCATCTATAAATATATTGGAGAAACATCTGATAGGGACAGGCAATTTACATGCATATTTTACAAGCAATTATTTTGCAGGAAACCAAGATACTTCACAGGCTTACATCTCTACAGGGAATTCTCAAACAAAGCAACTTGAGAATTTCATTCATCTTTTTGTATCCCATAAGATTAAATCTTGAACCTTGTTGCTTTTATAGAGGGAGATTTAAAGCTTATAGGAAAGTGATTACACACCTGAAGATATCAAATGATCCAGTTTTTGTTCCCTGTTGTATTCTGTATTATTGTTGTATCTCAAATGTATTACAGATTACAAGCACTTTTTCCAACAAAAGGTTGGCTGAGCTTACAAATTGCAGTGCTTTAATTTGAGGATTCATTTGATTGAAAAGTGGTTAGTTGCAGGTTAGTTATGTTCCACTGATCTCTACCACTTTCTGTGTCTCTCTCATGATTAGATGGAAATAATGCTTTTGGTATTAATTAACTCTTATATGGAATGCCATAGTATAATGCAGGCATGCATGTTATGAGTGAAGGCCAGGTGACACTGTCAAGATTTTGCTTTGCTTCAAGTATGTAAAACATTTGTCTGTTGCATTATTCCAATGTTTTCGAGGCATGGATTTGTTGATATGTTTTCGATGGACTTTCATTTTGGTCACAGCAGGCCATCGATCGGAGTTGATTGGTATCAGTACCTGCAGAAAGCAAAGCCAATACAGTGGTGCCTCAGCTCAGGTTGGGTTGGAGATATATGAATGTAGTTGATAAACATTATTTTTGTTGCTATTTTAAATAACTTTTTATAGTTAATTTGCAATAATTATTTAATTTTATATTTATTTTTATTTATTATTGTTATTATTAGTAGCTTTGATAGTTATTCAATTTTAGGTTGTTTTAATTATTAAATTTGTCTATTATTTGAATTTTGTCAGTTTAATAATTCATTGATTCTAATTTAATTATAATATCATTAATTTTAGTAGTGCTTGTTCAGTAGGAGTTTAATAAAGATAGATTAGTTATATATGATATCTAATAAGTTTATTATTATTATTATTATTATTATTATTATTATTATTATTATTATTATTATTATTATTATTATTATTATTATTATTATTATTAAGAAATTAAAGAAGGAGAGACACAACTTGGTCAGTAAACGCAAATCAAAATCGGACGGCATAGCAGCAAAGTCTTCCAACAAATCTAGTCTTTTGGGAGATTCGATTGTAGCAGCGGAGAAGAAGAACAAGTATGGAAGATTATAGTTCCCTGTGTTAGGAACATTGTATTAGGATTTTGATGATACCAATGTAATGTAGAAAGTAGAACCCTAACCTTTAGTTCTTTTTAATCGCTGCTTTCGTCCTAGACGAGAGTTGTCATAACTCCTTTGTAATTCGTGTTAAGCTAGACAAACACACGAAAATGAGTTATGACTAGATGTTAGGGTCTCCAAGGCGAAAGAAGACACGAGACATGAAGAACAACGAAAGTCAAGCAGGAGTTGTCAACAAGCATGAAAGGACAGTTTTTGTTAAAGACGATCTTTATCAAGCATCACTTCTCTTCAACAACGAGAAGAATGTTTCACCTGTCTGATTTGACAACATCCTAGGACAATAAGGACTTCATCGTATGGGACACACTTTTCAAAGGCATTAAATGAAGATGTACCATCTCCTGGAGCTAAAAGACAAATTCTAATGCTTTCCATACCTTCAACGGCTACATGGTACAACCTCATTAATGGAGCATTTAATGCATGAAGCTCCCCGGTCCTTGTCCAATGGTTAAAGGGTTTGAAAATTTCATCTCCCTCCAACGGATGAATTTTCATCACCTATAAAAACCCACCTTCATCAGCTAAGAAGGTGCTGGTTCATTATCACTCGACTTACTCACTTACAAAAGCTCTTGAAAAGTCTACAATTCACTAAAAGCTTTTGTGAACCAGTTTTGAGGTGCTAAGTTACTTGAAGAATCATTTGTCTAACACCTCAAGGAAGTCTTGATATCAATTGAAGCAATCATATCTCAGAGTCAAAACCTCATCGTTGGAGAATACAAGAAATCATTTTCTACCAACCTCAACTCAGGAGAAGAAGTTGATAGAGGCGGAGTAAACTCGAGGAGTTGAAAAACCTACGAAGGCTGTCCGGCTTAGTGATCAAGGAAGTCTTTGTGTACTTGTACTAAGAGTGATAGTGCAATCCTTCCAACAGTTGTGGAAGAAGAGTGGAGTAGGCAACATTGGCTAAACCACTATAAAATCTCGTGTCCCCTCTAACTCTTTACTTACGCTTTTCTTTTTGCATTCATATCATTCCTTTATCATCTTTACCGAAAGTTTGTCTAATTACACAAACTCGTGCAAAGTATCTAAAACAAATCTATCTTATCCGCTGCGCCAAGACACCGAAAGGTGACGCTTAGGGCTTCTAACGAAAAGAGTCTATTCACCCCCCCCCCCCCCCTCTAGACTCTCATCTCATTCTATCGGGACCAACACCCTGCAATTCTGTCTATCAACAAGGCCTTCCCAACAATTTAATTTGATTGCAAATTATATAATGAATCAAGGTCTACTTTGCATTATTGTAAATTAAATTTTCAAAAGTGCAGTGAAAAATTTCAAACATAAAAAATGTCATTTTTCTTTTATTATTATTATTATTATTATTATTATTATTATTATTATTCATTGAAACAATAAGAATTCACTATTAATAAAAATAAACCTCCATTTTAACTTCCTAAAAACAATCATATACTATTAAGGTTTGCCTAATATTGTAAAATAGTGTAATACAATTCTTAATAGAATATATTATTTTCTACTTTTTTATTCGTACTACAATTCGACGTTACAATTCATATTCGTAATACAATACAACAATATTTGTACTGAATAAATAAGATTTGTATAATAAGCCAACAACAAATACAACATGGTTAAAGAATAAAAACAAAATGGGTAACCAAAAGTTATACATTCTTAACTCACATCTTAAGTAAAAACTCTTGTGAAGCAAAAGATACAAATCAAAAATAAAAATACCCACTATGCCCCTTAAGCCATTGGTTTAAAAAAAAAAAAAAAAAAAAAAAAAAAAAAAAAAAAAAAAAAAAAAAAACCTTGTTTGTGACATGCTTTTAACTGTAAGGGAGAAGTTGAACTATTGAACCACTCTTTTCTTTAAATAATGAGTAAAAATGTCACATAAATAAAAAGAGAAAAAAAAGTCAAAATTAAGAGATTGTGTACCATTATTGGTATGATTAATGGTGGATAGGGGGAGTCAAGGAAAAGGACGTAATGTAACATATCACATGGATGCTCCTGTTACCCTTCGCACCCGATCTTTTATATATATATATATATATATATATATATATATATATATATATATATATATATATATATATATATATATATATGGAGGGGTTCAAGTGAAAAAGAAGTCGCAGGTGAAACGTGCTAGTGTATCTCAGCCATTCATCAACTCATCTTAAAAAAAAAAAAAAAATTCGCCACATACGAGCCAAAACAATGTGCACTGCAAAGAGGAACAATATGCACTAGAAGGAGGTACAATGTGCACTGGAGGCATAACAATGTGCACTGGAAGACAAAAATTGTGCACTGTAAAGCACAAAAATATGCAACAACTATTGAAAAGACTAAATTTGATACATGATCTTCAACAGTACAAATCATAAAAGATCACAATATTCGACTAAAATTAGTAATTAATGAGTCATTCAAGATCAAATGCTCTTTATATATATATATATATATATATATATATATATATATATATATATATATATATATAGTGAAAGGTTCCCGTGCGGATGTGCGGTGGATTAATGTGCGTGAGATTTGTACTCAATGTGCGTGACTGTTGTGCTTAATGTGCCTGAGATTTGTACTTAATGTGCGTGAATGTGTAAAATGCAGCAGAAAATATTGATGTCAGCTTCTTCCCCATCCCCAGTAGTCATTTGCCCCCTCCCTGATGATGATGATGCGGAGGCGAACTATGGTGGTTAAAAATTATGAGAATAATACAACAGAAATCCACACTTAGCTGTTGTGCAAATTTTACTGTGCGTGCGTCATTTATATAAACATTCAACTGCACTGAAGGTAGCTGATAATCCAGAATCAATGGCCAAATTGAAGGAAGAAGTAACAAGAAGCTTGGGCGTTAATGTGCGTGAGTTTCTGTTCTGCTTCCTTCTGAGCTCGTAATTCTGAAATACGCACGCACATTAAGCACAAATCTCACGCACATTAAACACAATACTCAGGCACATTAAGTACAAAACTCACGCATATTAACATGACGCACATTAAGTACAATTCTCAGGCACATTGAGTACAAATCTCACGCACATTAAGTATAAACCTCACGCACATTAATCCACCGCACATCCGCACGGGAAGTAACAAATGCACCTGATCCCTTCCCTATATATATATATATATATATATATATATATATATATATATATATATATATATATATATATATATATATATATATATATATATAACACATACGATCTTAAAGGTTGAAGGCACAATATTGTGCACTGTAAGGCACAACAATGTGCATTGAAATTCTAGAAAGGCAAAAATGTGAATGGTATGGTTTAAAGGTTGAAGGTACAACAATATGCACTTTAAGGCACAACCATGTGCTCTGGATGAAGGGACAATGTGCACTGAAAGGCCTAGACATACACACATACATACATACATACAAACATACATATATACATACATACATACATACATACATACATATATATATATATATATATATATATATATATATATATATATATTTAATTTGCAATTTTTTCATGTTTTGTTTCATAGGTGTTTTCGCCATTCTTGTTTTCCTTGTTGGGCTACATAGGTTGCATCAAATGAGTTGTTCTACAAGAAGGCCGGCCATAATTATTCTCAAACACTACATTACATAAAAATACAAAATTTGACAGCGTAGGCATCGTTCTGCTCACCTGTTCCCCTAACTCTTTTAAATTAATGTTACCAGGCAAGCTGCTAGCAATTCAATACAGAATATAGTGTACTCAATTTCAGGTATGGCTTTTTCATCAACTGCTCATTGGATGTATGATGTTTTCTTGAGTTTTAGAGGGGAGACACGAAAATCTTTTGTTGATCATCTCTATACAGATTTGTGTCAAGTTGGAGTTAACACATTTCTGGATGATGAAGGAATCTCGAAAGGTGAAAACATTTCTGTTGAGCTGCTGAAGGCCATCGAAGGATCTAAGATATCCATCATTGTATTCTCCAAAACTTATGCCCAATCTAGATGGTGTCTTGATGAACTGGTGAAGATCTTGGAATGTAAACAAAATTTGAACCAAATGGTTCTTCCTATATTCTACGATGTTGATCCTTCAGAGGTCCGCAATCAGACAGGAAGGTTTGGTGATGCTTTGAATCAACATAGCAAACGATTTGGGGATCAAAAAGTAAATGAGTGGAAAGTTGCACTCAATGTGGCTGCTAATTTGTCTGGATGGGATTTACAAACCATGACAAATGGGTAATCCTATCTCATTTCAACTTCCTTTTATTTTATATATTATAGGAGTTTTGCTAATTATATTTTTACTTGAATCTATACATTTTTACCCATGGATTCAAATTTATTGATCGAAAATCATAGTTGTAATAAAATTTCTATGGAATTTAAAATAATATTTTTTACTCTACAACACCAAAATATGAGTTTTTTCCACTTTTGGTCCCTTGACTTCACATGTGGTGACAAATGGGATTCACGACTTTTATTCCGGACATAATAGGTGCACAACTTCAATTTTTTTTCCACATTTGGTCCTATCCGGCCAAGAACCCGGCCAACCCACCGGAATTAGACCCAACCCTTATTATGGCAAGGGTATTCTAGTCATTTCTAACCCATGAATATTGATTAAATAAACTATTTACTCCGTATTTACACCTCATTGCTCGTCTATCTCTGTTCGATTGTGCGAAGAAGGAAGAAAAAAAAAACCCTACCCGTTCGATTGTCTTTGTTCGAAGAAGGTGTGGCGTGCAAGATGAATGCAAATTCTTCAACATCTAACTCGACCGGTATGTACTATGAATATGGTGAATGGATTCCTGTAATACATTGTCGCTGTGGGTATCAAATGAAGTTGCGAACTTCCTGGACGAACGAAAATCCTGGGAGAAGGTTTTGGCAATGCCCAATGGCTAGGTGTAGCTCAATGGAATGGTTCGACCCTCCCATGTGTAAGAGATCGAAGAAAATAATCCCAGGTTTGCTAAGGAAGATAAATAAACATGAAGAACAGATTCAAAAGTTGCAGCAGGAGAAGTTGAAAGCTGAAGAAAAAAGTAAAGTCCAGTTACTCCGTGATGAGCCAATGCCAATACAGTGGAAGATTCATGTACTTATAATGTTTGTAGGTATCGTTGTAATCCTACTTATTTGTAACACTGACAGTAGGTTAGTGGATTTAAAGCAGTTAATGTAGTATGTTGGGCATTTAAGATTGAACCAAATGTTTGCTTTGTTGAAATTCAAGTTGTTTGTATTAGTTTGCTGTGCAGTTAAATTCTTCATTCAGTTTTTAATTTCTGTATTAATATGTGAATGAGGTAGATGGAATGGGGATTGATGAGGGATTTGGAGTGAACACACAGTTAATGAATAATAATGGGCAGATGCAATTAACCAATAACTAACAAATCTGGATTGACATACTACCAAAATGATGATTTCATTAATATTTTTGGACAAAATACAAGTTGAATATATCATGATCGTAATCAGTTTGACATACTACCAAAATGAAATACCAAAAGAGATTATATTACCAAACATTTCAAATGGTTTCAATTGACATATTGTTTCAATTGCTAGCCAAAATCTAAGTTCCCAAAAAACAGTAGTTCCCATACATATTTAGTCAATGGTTAATGGATCATCAGAGTTTCCAAAGAACAGAGATTTGAAAGTCTTGGAAGCCCTTGTCCTTCCTGCAATACCTCTGTTCTTAAGCTGTTTTTGTTTCTTGGCATTGTCCTTTCCCTTGCCCTTCTTCTTTGGTGGTTGCCCAGAACAACCTTCATCTGGAACATGTTGGTCTTTAGCTGGAACAGGTTGGTCTTGATGTGGAACAGGCTGGTCTTCAAATGGTGTTGAGAAATCAAAATGATTATAGAAATCAAGATCTTCTTGAGTCAGTATTTCTTGCTCATTCAGTGGCTCAACTGGAATGTTAAATAACCCAATGTTATTTCCCTCCTCAAAAACTGGAACATAAATTGGATCTTCAAGTGGAACATCAACTTCAGTTGGATCTTCAAGTGGAACTGGAACTTCAGTTGGATCTTCAAGTGGAACTGGAACTTCAGTTGGTTCTTCTAGTGGAACTGGAACATCAACATCAACTTCAAGTGGTGATGGAACTTCAACATCAACTGGATCTTCATGAACTGGAACAGCAACTGGATCTTCAAGAACTGGAATTGACACTGGTACAGAAGTAGGCTTGATCACTCTTTTCCTTGGCTTCATCTAAAACCAAAAAAAAAAAAAAATTACACAAAAATTAAGTTAGTTTATGGAATTGACTTGAGTAAAATTTCAGGAGAATATAGAAATACCTGTTTATGGGTTCTCATTGTCTTGTCTGGACAACTCCTGCAATTATGACCACTCTTCCTACATATGCTACAATGCAACTGAATATGACTCCTAGCAACAGATAAACCATCCTTGGTGAGCTGATTCTGAGCAACTGATACCCCATCCTTGGTGAGCTCACCAGCTGATCTTTTCCTGCATTTCTGTGGTCTACCTGGCCTAGCAGTGTATAGTGGAGGAAGGGGAGGTTTTCTGTCAGTTAAAGGCCAATTTGTAGCCCCTGCCATTGGATGTATGGATCCCTCATATATTTTCAGGTAAGTGTCCCTTGAATAACATTTGTCAATATAATCATGAACTACACCTTTCTTTAGCCAAATAGCACAAACAGCATGCTTACATGGGATTCCAGTTAAATCCCATTTCCTGCAAGAACATCTTTTTCTTTGCAAATCAACCTCTTGCTGGTCCCCATACATTCCTTGGATTTCAAACAGATGATAATCACTCTGAGTTGCCCTGTAACTTGCAGCTTGTTTTTCTATCACAGCTAACTTGTCCAAGATCCTAGGGCAGATATTCTGAGTCCATTTTTTTGCAGCCTCTCTCTTCTCATACAGTTTCTTCATTAACAATTTCCTGATGTTTTCTAGGCAGCCAATAATGGGTTGTTGTCTTGCTTCAGATATCACATTGTTAAAACATTCACATATGTTATTAACCAACATATCACTCTGTGATGCACATGAGAAATGTGATCTTGACCATTCTTTAGGATGTTTATCTGCTAACCACTCAAATGCATTCACATCTAACTCCTTCAAACGTCTAAACCCTCTATTGAAATCAGTGACAGTGTATGCTCTTGCACAAGACCATAATGCATCCTTAAGTGATTTTCCTTGGAACCCTGCAACCTTCATATTACCATGAAGGTGTCTTACACAGAACCTGTGCTCCACTTTAGGTAAAATATCCTTGCAAGCTTGAATTAAACCCTTCTGTTTATCTGAAATTATTGTGAATTCATCCTCATTCCAAGCAGTAATATCCAAGTCAGTTTTCATAAACTCTAGAAACCATGTCCAGGATTGTAAAGTTTCTTTCTCAACTATAGCATAACACAATGGAAATATGCTATCATTAGAGTCAATCCCTATAGCAGTGAGCAACACACCTCCAATAATTGTCCTTAAGTGAGTCCCATCAATTCCAATTATTTTCCTGCAATATTTGAAGCCTTTTTTGCATGCATCCCAACACATGTAGAACCTAAGAAATCGTGAATCCCCATTCATTTCTTTCAAGTCACTCAATTTAATAAAACAACGTGACATTGGATTTGTTCTTTTAATTTCCAGCTCATAACTCCAAAGTTTATTAAAGTTCTCTTCTTCATTTCCTTTCAGAATAGTTTTAGCCTTAGCAAGCACTCTATAGGTCTGCCTCTCACTCATATTGTACTTGTCATCATCATGAACTTTTTCTTTAAACTTTAACATCTTCCAATCAGGATTATAATTGATTTCCTTGCTCCACCTCTTGGCTATTTTAGTTGAATTCATCATTCTGTTATCGAAAGCCCATGAACATCCATCATGCTTTTGCTCCATCGTTAAAATCCTCCATGACAAAGAGTTTATAACTTTTCTAAGACTTATTCTGAAAGGACAACCCTCTTGTTTACATTCTACAATGAATCTATATTTGTCATTCTTCACAAACTTCAGATCTTTTCCATTTTTAATGGCATAGTTATGAACAGCTTCTTTAAACTCTTGCTTAGAGGCAAATGTCATTCCTAGAGTGAATTCAGGATCATTCATATCTGTACTTGCCCTAAAATTAGTCCATAATCCACCACTTATCTCACAATCACTATCTGATTCCATAATTGAGGCATCATCAGACAGGTTAGGGTCAAATATATCACTTTGCAAAGCCTGACTGCCCACCTCGTTTTCTAAGTTATTTATTAAACCCCTATCTTCAACTCCATAATCTATATGTTCTTCAAACTCTATGTCATCCTTATTTTGAACATTGTCATCATCAGCACTTAGTTCATTATACTCACTGCCCTCAGTGTCACTGTCATATTCAACACTTTCACCTTCAAAGACAAATATTTACAATACAAAATCAAATCAAATTCATACACAAATTCGGAGCAGTGATATCACAAATGCAAGTGGTAAAACAACAAAAATGGTCCCCACAGAATATACATAAACTGTATAAGAAATGGTATTCACATTTGCAGATGAAATAAACAAATGAAAAAGTAAAAATGGTCCCCAAATGGTCGAACTGGGTCCCAACTAAACCCTAATTTATACAGATATGGGTCCAAGCTAAACCCTAAAATATATACAGTCATGGGTCCCAATGAAACCATAATATATACTAAAGTATTCAACTTTATCAATATGCTCCCCTAACTGCATAACAACATCCTCAACATTCCAAAAAAGCAACTAATTTAACTTTTTGCCAGTGTACTTACCATGTGATGCCCAATCCGATGAAGAACAGCTTCGATGATGAGAAGCCATATCCGCTGCTTCAACAAACGATTTTACAGCTTGTGTTTTTGAGTTTCGCGCTGAACGATTATACAGCTTCAACGAACGATTTTACAGTCATGGGTTTTTGTTCTTCCTTCTTCGCACACTTAGCTTCGAACAGAGATAGACGAGGTGTAAATACGGAGTAAATAGTTTATTTAATCAATATTCATGGGTTAGAAATGACTAGAATACCCTTGCCATAATAAGGGTTGGGTTTAATTCCGGTGGGTTGGCCGGGTTCTTGGCCGGATAGGACCAAATGTGGAAAAAAAATTGAAGTTGTGCACCTATTATGTCCGGAATAAAAGTCGTGAATCCCATTTGTCAACACATGTGAAGTCAAGGGACCAAAAGTGGAAAAAACTCACCAAAATATTATTTAAATTTCTGATAGTCATGTTTAAAATTTTAAGTATTCATTGCTATATAAATCTCCAATTGAGCAAAAATCTTAACTTGCAGTATTGGTTTGAAGGTTTACACACATTGAGTGAGAGAGAATTTTATATTGGTTAAAAGTTGATGTAATTTCTCTGATTCACTCTTTTCAGTTTTACTAAGAAGAAATTCAATAAGTGTTCTCTGCACCATATAGAGTTAACCATCCCCACACTATGATCACCAATAATCTAGTTTTTTACAAGAAATTCCTTGTTACTTTGCTCTTTCTACTAGTAACTCTACTTACAGTTTTATTTTAAAGAAGGCTGAATTTCTTCAACTTGGTAGACTCGAGTGCTTTAATGTCTTGTATCATGCCTTCAATTTCATTTCTTAGTTTTGTGTTTTTGCCTTTATTTTCTGCAACATTATAGATTGACGTTTTATTCAATAAATTTATTTATTTATTTTTCTTTTTTTTGATTAGATATGAATCAAAGTTTATCAAGAAAATTACTGAAGAGATACTAAGGGAAGTAAATCGTACTCACATGAATGTTGCAAAGCACCCTGTCGGAATTGATTCTCGTGTTAGTCATGTACTTCATTTATTGCAAAATCAAACAAAGGATATAGTTCAGATGATTGGAATTTTTGGCATGGGTGGTATAGGGAAGACAACCCTTGCTAAAGCAATATACAACTTGAGTTTTCAAAGGTTTGAAGGTAGTTGCTTTATTGCGAACATTAAGTCAGAAGTTTCTGAGGGACACAAGGGTCTAGTTCGTTTACAAGAGAAACTTCTAACTAAAACACTTAAGAGAAAGAACTTTGATATAGATAATGTCGACGAAGGGATAAGTTTGATCAAAGAAAGGTTGCGATCGGAAAGTGTACTTATTGTTCTTGATGACATAGATCATGTAAGTCAACTAGAATCATTAGTTGGACAACGTGATTGGTTTGGTCCAAGCAGCACAATTATAATTACAACTAGAGATTTTCATCTATTGAGTGACCTTGGAGCACATGAGAAGTATATGGTCAAAACTTTAAGTTTTGATGAATCTTTGGAACTCTTAAGTTGGCATGCTTTTGGTGTCCCTACACCATTAGAGGATTACAATGAATTATCCAAAATGATAGTAAATTATACTGGCGGACTTCCATTAGCAATTAAAGTTATAGGCTCTCACTTGCGTGGAAGATCAATGCAAGAATGGACCAATAATGCTAAGAAATTAAGAAGGATACCTCATGAAGATGTTCAAAACATTCTTAAAATAAGCTATGATGGACTTGATGATGACACCCAAAACATCTTTCTTGATATTGCTTGTTTTTTCGTTGGACAAAACAAAAAAGACATTGTTATGGTATTAGAAGCTTGTGGTTTTCATGTTGATAGTGGAATTAGAACTTTGATAGAAAGATGTTTGTTAACGATAGATGAAGTTGGAGAAAATGAGATTCTCAGGATGCATGATTTAGTACGAGATATGGGAAAAGAAATTGTTCGAAAGGAATTCCCCCGAGATCCTGGCAGACGAAGTAGAATATTCAACCCAGAGGATGTATTTGATGTGCTTCAATGCAACAAGGTATAACATTTCCTTTCTATTTTAAGTTATTCTACTTAACTCATTTGCCTGTAATACTTTTGAAAATTTTTAGAATGCATAAAACATTGCTCCTTTTTTTTTTTTAAATTAAATTAGGGAACGGAAGCAATTGAAGGGATGGTGATAAATTCTAATATGATAAATAATGTTCCTTTGAGTACAAAAGTATTCTCAAGGATGGTAAAGTTACGAATACTCCAATTGGATAATGTGCAACTCAGAGGATCTTTAAAATGTTTGTCCAATGAGCTTAGGTGGTTCCAGTGGAATAAATGCAATTTGAGGCGCATACCATCTAATTTTCACCTTGAGAAACTTGTTGTTTTAGACTTGCAGGATAGTAATATCGAGGAATTTCGATTGAATATGCAGGTTTGTGTGTCTAGTAATGCTTCTTCTAACATTGCATATTTTCTGATTAAAAATTGGAATAGTAGTACTAATGTTGATTAAAACCTTCTACTTTGTTTCAATAGCATTTTAGGTGCATGAGGATCTTAAGGCTTGACTATTGTGATCAACTTGGGGAAACACCGAACGTCACTGGGGCACAAAGTCTTCAATTATTGTCGTTTAAGTTTTGTTTTAATTTGGCCAAGGTGCATCCATCAATTGGAAGTTTAGAGAGACTCGTCGAGTTAAATTTTGAATATTGCAAGAAACTCAAGGACCTACCAAGTAGCATTTGCAAGTTAAGATTACTTGAGGTTTTAAACTTAGATTATTGCCAAAAACTGAAGGAACTTCCAATTGAGTTGGGAAAATTAGAGCAACTAAGAGTGTTACATGCTAAAACAACCCCTATCTCACATCTACCGTTTTCTTTGGGATGTTTGAGAAATCTAAAGTTCCTATACTTGGGGAGGCAAATCGTTGTAAAACTACCACCTCACTTCTGGCCAAGAACACTTCTTGTTGATGATCCTGGTGGTTTATTATTACCCACTTCAGTGGGGAATTTATGTTCCTTGGAAGCTTTGTATATAGAAGACAACTATGTACATGAAGTAGATCTTCCTATCACTCTTGAGAGTTTATCCTCATTGAAAACATTACATATAAGCAGGAGTTGGTATCTTCAAACTTTACCCTTCCGCCTTTATCATCTTTCCAGCTTGAAAGGTCTGTACTTGGATCACTGTCAAAATCTTAGAGAACTTTCAGAACTTCCTCCCAGTTTGGAATATCTCTCTACAAGCAATTGTGTCTCATTAGCAAAAATTGCAGATGTATCAAACTTGAAGAGACTTAGAAAGATGTATATTAGTAGCTGCGAAAGTTTGGTTGAGCTTCCAGGCTTGGAGAGTCTTGAATCCTTAGAAACACTTGACATAAGCTGGTGCAATGCTTTGACCATTCCTTACAACTATTTGTATGAAATAGATCATCCAACCTCTTTAGGGAGTTTGTCTTCATTGAAAGAATTATATGTAATGGAAAGATGCTATCTTCAAAGCTTGTCTTTCAACTTTTTCCATCTTTCCAACTTGAAAGTGCTCTACTTGAATAATTTGTTAAATCTTAGAGCACTTTTAGGACTTCCTCCTAGTTTGGAAGTACTCTCTACAATGAACTGTATCTCATTGGAAAAAATAACAGATATATCAAAGTTGAAAAGGCTTAGAGAATTGTATATATCTGGCTGCAAAAGTTTGGTTGAGCTTTCGGGCCTCAGAAATCTTAAATCCTTATGGATTTTTGACATAACAAGGTGCAGTTCTTTGACGATTCCTTTGATTGAAGACTGGTTCCAGGTTGGTTATCTTCCCTTCATCTCTCTCTCATTTTGTTTGACAATAGGAATAAGGTTAAATTGGCCACAGAAAGTAACCTAAAAGTGTAATTAGGCCATTGAATGAAAAAAAGTGCAATCAGGCCACTAAACACCCCAAATATATGTAATTTATCATCCATTTTATTAGGTTGCAGGCTTACGTGGATGGTGAGTAGCGTTTTTAAATAATTTTTAATAATAAACTTAGAAAAATGCCGAAGTGGCCGCCGGCCACCCCTTCCCCCTTCTTCCTTCGTCTCCGCTGGGAAGGGGGTGGCGTGAGTGGAAAACGGAGATGACAGAGTGAGGAGGACACTGCCTCCCCTCTGTCAGTGAACACACAGGACTAGCCACGGGCACGGGGTGCTTGGCGACTAGCCCCGTGTGCTGTAGCAGGCGATAGGCTCGCGAAACTTTAATTTGAGTTCCGCCACCTAAAGCTGTGGCTACCGCGGGTCTTCGCGGCAGAACTCGAGGTTCTGTCGCGTAGCCCGCGTGGCCATGGGGCCTTGAAGACAGGACCATTGTGTTCTGTCTGTTGGGTCCGGCCAAGGACCAGTCTTGCGGGTCCCGGTGATTCGTGAGGCTCGGGGAACTTGGTCAAAGTGTTGTTTAAATGTCTACATGTTATATTTGAAAATTCATTTTTAAAATAAGGCATGTTTTCCCTATTTTCTACTTGAGAATGACGTGAGGTTTATACTTGATCATTAGGAATGTGTATTATGAAAGGAAACATGTTTTATGTTAATAAGCATAATAATATCTTATACTCATATCATGGTCTAGATTGCACCATTATGGCTAAGGGTATATATATATATATATATATATATATATATATATATATATATACTCTTATTCATTTATGTAGATATGAATCCCTTATAATACTCATGTACACCTATCCTTATGTTTTATGAAAACTATATCTATACTCCATCTATGTATATATGAGATATGTATGAAAACCATTTTGAGAAGAAAGATTTTGCAAAGCTTATACCACTGCTATTTTCAAACAAGGGATACTATGTAGGAAAATGTATATTTTTGGAGGTTCCAATTGGGCTGCGGTCCCTTCTGTAGAGTTGATGAGATAATATATATCTAGTAGAGAACATCCTGGATACTTTATTTGAGGAGTAACCTGGTAGGAAACATTCTGGGTTACTAGGGCTAGTTACTACCCGCTAGACTTGGAATCCTTGTAAGAGAGTGTGCACACTAAAGGTAGTAGTTTTGTTTCCACATTATGATTGATATAGGAGCTGTTCTACGGGACTGGGTCCCTTATGGAGTTATTGACACATGTGAAGGCTCTCCTCCCATTATGATTGATAAGGGAGCTGTTCTACGGGACTGGGTCCCCTTCGGAGTCATTCACACATGATGAATGAACTCTCCTCCCTTAATGTATGAATTGTGATAACCTCTAGTATTATTTTTAAATATTGATATTTATGAAATGATAGTTATCAATGATCCCAAAGAAAGGTTTTGAACTTACTTATGATATGACTACGAGTAACTCTTATACATATATGGTAAATTTGTATACTACTGGAAATACCTTTACTACTCGGTTACATAGTTTTCTCTATTTTGGTGGTATAAGAGATTGCATTATATACTCATGATCCTCTTTTGGCATTAAGCTTTATTTACCCGAAAGCATAAACTTCTCTTTGCTATCTCATACATATTTGCATGTGGGCGTGAGTTATATATATATATATATATATATATATATATATATATATATATCCTATGCATCCATTTGATTTACATTTCTATGCTCCTATGTGGTATATGTGACTTATGATGTCTTTGGGTTTCCAAACTAAAGTATTGATTTCCAAACTAAAACTATCTATTTTCTAAACTTATATTTATACATATTTTACGAGGTAGAGTGGTTTATACTTAGCATTTATGCTAATGGCTTGTTTTTCCTGTTTTCTTGATAACCCCTTTCAGGTTTGGAGTAATGCATGACGAGAGTACATTTAGAGGTTTACAATTTGATAGTTTTTCTTCCTTTAGTTCGATAATTTTGATAATGATGTGACCTTTAAGCCTTTTTTGTTTTAGACTTGAATAGATGTTATAGGATGTTAACCTTTAGAATGCTTAGTATCATAGAATGGATATGGATTTTCAGACGTAGTCTTTGTTGAGCTGTGGGTTGTTTGATGAGTAGATATCTGGGCCTGTTTAATCCTTATTATTTGATATTTTGGTTGTTGGGATCTTAGTTGTTTAGCTTGGCAGTTATCCAAGTGTGGATGGCTGCGGCCGATTCACCGCGTTATGTTTAAGGATTCTAGTTTTATCTTGTTTTAATAGAATCCTTCTGCTTATTCCGTTGTGTAAGCTTATAATCTATCTAGGCTCTAGTGTTAGAAAACGGGGGTGTTACACCCCCTTTCCCCTTCCTTTGTCTCCAACCAGAGACAAAGGGAAGCTCTTCGTCTCTAGTTGGAGACGAAGAGATATGTCTTCATCTCCAATCGGAGACGAAGGAGGAGGGGGGAAAGGGTGGTCGGCGGCCACCTAGACGGGTTTTTAATAAGTTATTAAGAATTATTTAAAAATGCTAACTCAACATCCACATAAGCAAACAACCTAATGAAATAGATGGTAACTTGCTATCAGGTGAAATTACATACATTTGGGGTATTCAGTGGCGTAATTGCATATTTTTTTTTCATTCAGTGGCATAATTACACTTTCAAGTTACGCTCAGTGGCTAATTTGAACCTTATTCCTTCAATATCTCCTTCGAGAGGTCTCACGAATGCTAATCGGTGAGATGTGTCAGGTTTTTCATAAGTATTACACTTTCCAGCATAACTTTTCAACCCCTAAAATGTTACATTTTTCATATCATGCATATTTTTCCTCATATGTATTTACACTTTCTCTAATAACTAATAATAAATCAATTTAGTATTACACTTTTTTCATAAGTAATTGTTCTATTTTAAATATTACATTTTGATTTAAAAGTATTACATTTTTTTTTTAAAGTATTAAATTTCCACTTATAAATAACAAACAATTTATCCATGATTAATATTATATTTTCCGTCATAATTATTACATGCACATAATAGCCTGACCCGCCTTATGAATAAGGAGTCGTGAGACTGTCTGGCAAGAGACTCACCCCTCTCTCGTTAACAAATTCTCCTATGAGACCGTCTCACATATCTCGATCTATGAGACTGTAATTTTGTTATGTTATTAATTACTTTATTTCTTGCAAATTCTCTATTACGGGTTTTCTATAAAATATTACATTTTTGCATTGTTTTTTAAGAACGAATTACATTTTTGCATTATTATGTTGCATATATATATATATATATATATATATATATATATATAGGTACTTTCGGAAGGCGATAGTGTGAAGATTTTATTTCGTGTATTTGGAGCTTCTGTATATTTGGGTGTTCGAAAACTCGCGAGGCATCAATACTTAAATATCCTTTATGAGGATGATTTACACTCAAGCTTTTATGGAGTTAGGATCATTGTGAGAAGCAAAAGCGCAGGTTATGTGAAGACAAAGGAAAGTGAGTATATTTCCAGTGAAGACAAAGAATACCAGGAAGGATTTGAGTTTGAGATCCCAATCATAATTGGAGAAGAATTGGAGGTGTATGCAGAGTTTCATTCTTCGTATATACTTTGTTTATGTGATATACATAGAAACAAAGATGGGGAAGTGCGACTCTTTCCGTCCCCAAGGGGTTTCCTGCAATTTGATCAAACAACTGAATCTTTTGGTACTCCAAAACTACAATTACTGCTGTTAGAGTAGCATCAAATTGAGGCTTAGCAACTAGTACAACATCAGTTCAAAGGATTATCACTGTGGCATGACGATGCAGATTCCTTCCTTTATTGAATTGAAGTCGGCTCTCAATCGCTGGTTTGGATTTATTGTTACCTCTACAACGTAACAGCGCTTACTACCTGGAGGCCGGGTGCCTGAGGTAGTTGCTTTTATTCGTTTGCAGATTTCGCCTTGGGGCTAGCTCCTCTTTAGTGCATATCTATCTCGAGTTGCAGATGCTCTTGCTTCCATGTAATTCCGCTTCTTTTTTTCTTCCTTCGAATTATATTGTTGCCTCTTAATGTGAAGTTGGCTTGTCTGTATGATCTCCGGGGCTTTGCTTCTCCGAGACTTATGTATCAATAAATTGAGTTTGCGTGGTTTTAATTGGTATTAACATATTTTGAGATTTAAATAGCAGATCTATCAAACATGAAAAGACTTAGAAGGCTAAATATTCAGAACTGCAAAAGTTAAGTTTGGTTGAGCTTCCAGGCTGGGATGGTCTTGAATCCTTAAACTATCTTGGGATAGATAATTGCAGTGGTTCGAGGATTCCTTCGATTGAAAAGTGGTTCAAGGTTAGTTATATTTGTTCCCTTCATCTTTGATATTATATTAGAATAGATGGATGGTAATAGTTATGGTATTACTAATTGTTATATTGTATGTTTGTATGTATTCCATAATGTAGGCACGTTCCAAAGGTGATATTGTCCAGATTGTGGTTAGAGTGTCCAGGGGCCAGAGATCTGTCATAGACTGCAAATTTCCAATGCCTTTGGGGGATGTAAGGTTTGAAATCCCCCACAATGTGATTGATCCCTGCAGTAAAATTGAAGGAATTGATTTGACTGTGAAAGCAGTGGTACTTGGATTCTTCTAATGGAATCCCCCAGAATCTTTTATAATCCTACGTATTTTGAGGTTCCAACAATGATGGGAGAAGCATTGGAGGTGTACGTAAAATTCCATCCTTGGCAGATGAGTTTCTGTCCATCCACAAAGCAAATTTCATCAACCATAAAGCTGCAAAAAGGATTTTTTTTTTTTTTTTTTTTTTTTTTAGGCTCGAACTCACAACCTTCCAAATAAAAATTTAACCCGGGTACTATTAGACCACATAATCTTGGTATCAGATTATATCTTTTAATTTGTTGTTTATTTAATGGTCCATTTTAATATTTATTATTTATTTTTAATTTATGAATTAATCCACAACTGTATCTCTCTCTCTATCTCTCTCACACACATACAAATATGTTATTTTGTTAATTTATTGATCATGCAGATATTTTCTAATGTATCTTTTTATTGAGTGTGATTTTTCTGACCTCTTCTAGTTAATCACAAGAGTTAGTTGCTCTTTTTTGGATATATCACGCTAGGAAGACTGCGTGACGGGCTGGCTCAAGCTTGAAAAGACTGGAAAGGTTAGTATTTTCCCACCTGCAAAAGGTTGGCTGAGTTTACAAATTGCAGTGCCTTGAGGCCGTTTTCCTTTGATTGAAAAGTGGTTAATTATGTTCCACTGATCTCAACCACTTTCTGTCTGTCTCTGATGATTTGGTGTTCAGATTAGATGGTAATAATGGTTTTGGTATTCTTATATGGAATGCCATGATATAATATAATGCAGCATGCATGTTGTGGGTGAAGGTGACACACTGACACTGTCAAGATTTTAATTTGCTTCAAGTATGTAGAACATTTGTCTGTTGCATTATTCCAACGTTTTCGAGGCATCGATTCGTTTATATATTTTCGATGGACTTTGATTTTGGTCAGTGCAGGCAATGGATCGGAGTTGATTGGTATCACTACCTGCAGAAAGCAAAGCCAGTACAGTGGTGCCTCAGCTCAGGTTGGGTTGGAGATATATGAATAATGCAGTGTGGAGAAGAAGAAGAAGAAGAAGAAGAAGAAGAAGCTGCTAAGTATGGAAGATCAGAACAGAGTTGATTTTGAGGTGGGACAAGTAGTGTTGGAGGTGTATGCACAATTCCATCCTTAATTTGCATACACTTTTATGTATTTGAAATGCACAGAAACAGACAAGGACGACATCCACAAGGCCTTCAATTCCCTGCAATTTCATTTGATACAAATTATATTGGCTCTTTGGTAAAATAGTTAGTCTATAGGCTAATTGTGGCTTATTTGACCACTATTAGTTGTTTAACTTTGTTAAAAAGTCAATATAAGTGTTTGGTTAATTAGCTTTTTGTAATTCCAAAAGGCTAAAATTCAAAAAACTGTTCAAAGCAACTTTTTCAATTAGTTTTTTGGAAAAAAAAAAAATTATACCAAACAGCTAGCAGCTAATTTACCAAACAGTTTTCTACAATCAGTTAATGTTATCAACTAATTATACCCTCTAATTAACCATATCAGGTAACAACCATTTACCAAACAAGACCATTATGAATCAAGGTTTACATTAAATTGTAGATTAAATTTTCAAAAGCGAAAAAAAAAAAAAAAAAAAAAAACCTAGCTTGTTTGTGACTTGCTTTTAACGGTAAGGGAGAAGTTGAACTATTGAACTACTCTTTTCTTTAAATAATGAGTAAAAATGTCACATAAATAAAAAGAAAAAAATAAAGTCAAAATTAAGATCAGAGACAATGTAACATTATTGGTATGATTAATAGTGGATAGCTAAGGTCGTAATGTAACATATCACATGGAAGCTCCAGCTACTATATGAAGAATTTTCCTTTGAGTTTCGTGTTCTTTGGATGGAAATTTTCTATCTTGACTTTGAAATGTATACTACACCCAAGCTCTTCAAATCTATAGTTACTACCAAACTGCATCAAGACACAATATAGTATACTCAGATCAATTTCAGCTATGACTTCTTCATCATTCACTGTTTGGTCATTGTTGGGAAACATTCTTAGCAAAGGCTTCAAGTAAGATTCCTATTTTAATGGATCATCTTTTAATTTGTTTTAACAAATTAATCAAACAAATTAAGTGGCCAGCATTGGTTGCATGATGCTTGGCCATACAAAGCCTAATCTCATGCTGATTGTCCACACACTGCCTACAATGGTGGTAAGGTGTAAGAAGTGCACAAGCCATTATAAATAAAGCTTTGGCAGTGTCACTTAATACAGAACAAGGAAACAATTTACTCCAACACGAAATTTCTAGTCCCTAAGTTCTGAAATTAAGCTGTTTATTTGTTTCTGTGCTATCAGTCGAAGATATAACGATACCCTGGTCGTTAAATATCTTTAAGATAGTGTTGCCAAACACGACACAGAACGTTGCCGGTTTCCTGTCCCGAAGCAACAACACGTCGCAAATATCCATTCCAAGTATTCATCGCACCTATTTTACCCAACAGCCGTACCATGTTTTCTTGAGTTTCATTCATTTTAATTGCCATTTTATGTACATTCATTGTATTTACATATACATGTTAAGTGGAGAGACATAATATGTTTTAAATTGAATGTCATTTTGAATCAATGTGCATAATATAAAGTGAATCTTAATTCATGGTATAATTTATCATATTTTTATTATTATTACTATGCTTGGACCTATAAAATGATAGGAACTCACAGGAGTAAGATTGAACTTAAAACTTTTGAAATAAAATAAAAAAAATTATGATGTTTGTTAGTTTACAACTTACAAGCAAGAATTTAAAGTTTAGGTTATTATCCAAGAAATTTCCTTTGAGTTTCGCAATCATGGGAAGGAATTTTCCTATCCTGACTGGGAAAAAATCTAAGTCAATAACAGGAAGAGTTGATTTTGAGGTAGCAGTAATGGTGGGGGAAATAGTGGAGGTGTTTGCAGAATTTCATCCTTTGCATACACTTTTTGTATTTGAAATGCACAGAAACAGACAAGGACATCCACAAGGCCTTCCCTGCAATTTAATTTGATGACAAATTATATCATGAATTTGAACAGTGATGGACAACTGCGCTTCTTTATTTCTATCCGCAAGGCCTTCCCTGCAATTTGATCAACCTCAACTACAACGGGAAGAGTACTATCTGATGGTGTGCTAAATTCTGTACAACGGGTTCAACCAAAAGAGTGTTTGCAATAATCAAATTTATGGTGTCTTTTTGTAAAAGAATCATGCTGCTTCATCTCACTCAACTATGTTTTGACACTTTTCTTTTTTCTTTTTTAATCCATGTGTATTTTGCAAAGATGACAAAATTTGACATCATCAACCTAGTGGAGTCCATTTAAAAAAAAAAATAAAGTTAAATGTTAATTTAGTATTGTATTATATTTTGAGAGTGAATTAGAATTATAGCGCAGGAGAGAGTGAAATGAAAATATGATGCTATGATTATTGCATGGGCGTAGGGGTGTCAAAGTGGGCCAAACTCCGCGAGTTAGCCCACACCTGCTCTGTGATGGGGCGGGTTAGGGCCGCAAGAAATTAGGCTCGCGAAAATGCAGGCCTAACGGGCATGGCCCGCGGAGGGCCAGAGCCTGCGCGGGTAAATCTACGTGGGTTGCAGGTCGGTCCGTGAGACAGGCCATATTTAAAAAATAAATAAATAAATTATATATATAATATCTTCTTTTTTTAAAAAAAAAACCATATATATAATATCTTAATTCTTAGGCAGTGTGTAGATCTGACTATCTAAGAGTACGCAGAAGGGGAGAAATCCAATAATTCAATAATCTTTCGCCAATTCTTAATTTAATAATTCCTAGAGTACGTAGTTCTTCGGTTCTCCCGTCTCCATCTGCCTCCAACTCTATCAAACAATTACTAAAACTAAATCATCAATTCATACATATTTATGAATTACTAAATCGCCTCCAAGTCCAGCAAACATACATATTTATATATGTATTATACACAGACGGGAACTGTAGAGGGAAAATATGAAGCCGAGAGAGAAATAGAGAGTGTTGTTGAACCCTAGTTTTGATCACCCTTCTACAGTTCTGCTCAATGCGTGGTATTGATCCGAGAGATTTGGGCGAGATTTATGGATTTTATGGAAGTTTCCGGTGCATTGTGGTGTATCATACACCGTGATGATGTGAAAGAACGACCAATAAATAGTGCCATATTTCAAGCAGTTTTAACATGTTTATATACTATTTAATGTTTTTTTTTTAAATTTAAGTGATGGCCCGCGGGCCAGCCCGCAAGCCCGTATGGGGCGGGCTTGGGATGTGTAGTTCCAAACCCGCGAGCTTCGCGGGCCGGCCCGCAAAAGCCCGCCAAATAAAAAGCCCGTGGTGGGGCGAGCCTAATGAGGCGGGCCGGCCCGCATTGACACCCCTACATGGATGGACCTAGTATGGGGGCAGCGGGGACAGCTGCCCCCACTCACCCCACCCTCACCCCATATATAGTACACGTTTTAGATATATGTATATAAAAACGAATAAATGTAAACAATGGATTGCTTAGACTATTTGGCAAAGCCGTACTTGATCCTAGGAATGGTTAGGGGGTTGAATCCCTAATTGGTCACAATGACTCTTTTTTTGGCTTTCAACATTATATATATGGGTTTTCTATTTGAATTATTTTATCAAAGTAATTATGTTTCATATTTTGTAATGAATATTTTTACAAAGTTTTGATATGTTTTATTTTTTACTTATACCCAACAATATGTATGACTTTATTTCTTAAGTGTTTCATTGTTTTTCAAACTATCCCTTTTGCTTTAATGTTTTCGCCCCTACTGACAAAATTTTTTAGATCCGCCACTGTATGATTGTATGACTCATTTTTAAAAATAAGAGAGCATTTTAAGGGATGCAAATGAGATAACTATCTTAAACTTTTGGTTCAAATAAGGTCATTCCCAGTTATCAAGACTATGTGGTCTAATGGGTATCCGAGTTGGACTTTTATTTGAAAGGTTGTGAGTTCGAGACTCAGTGGAGGTGTTATTAATTCTTTTTGTTTTAGTAGGTTGAAAAAAAAAAATGTCATTCCCAGTTCAAAAACACCAAATTTTGTACCAAACGAAATATTCCCCAATGAGTTCTACTACATAGATTCCCAAACCTTACTCCCTAAATTTTACTCCTTGATGTGGCGCATTCTGATAAGCTACTTTTTCATGTGGGTCCTAATACAAATGTCTACATCAAGATTTAGTGTGTAGGAGTACAAGTTGGGAGTATAAAATGGGAGTACACATAGTATTTTCCTTCCCGAATATATCTTTAAACCAAATTCTTTTCTATCTCCAACGAATCAATTTATACCAAAATTTGCACCAAAAGGATTTTACATGGGAGCCTCATCAAAATTTATCTTTTTACGTATATGTTCATAACTACTTTCTCAACCTACTGAAACACAAAGAGCTAATAACACCTCCACTAAGGCTCAAACTCACAACCTCCCATATGGGAGTCCAACCCGGGTGCCATGGCAAATTATGCTATGGACCCGTGTCCACCATGTGCATGGTGGACACGCTGTACATTCATAATTTATATACTGTACATTCATAATTTCTATACTTTTTAGATTCATAATTTCTAAACTGTAGATCCATATTTCTATACTGTAGATTCATAATTTCTATACTGCACATTCATAATTATGTACTGTATGAATCTACATTATAAATTTTATGAATCTACAGTATATAAATTATGAATCTACGGTATAGAAATTATGAATGTGCAGCATAGAAATTATGAATCTATATTATAAAATTTTATGAATCTACAGTATAGAAATTAATCAATTATGAATCTACAGTATACAAATTATGAATGTAAAGTATAAAAATTATGAATGTACAGCGTGTTCACCATGCACATGCTGGACACAGGTCCATAGCATAACGCTCCCCATTAATTAGACCACAACATCTTGGTCATCAAAATTTATCTAATTTGTTTATTTAATGACATTTCATACATATTTTAATATTTAATATTTATTATTTATTATTTATTATTTACTAATAAACCTATTGTATTTACGAATTAAATCCAATTTGGTGAATGGTTTATAGATCCCACTGAAATGGGCCTATTTCAAGCAACTCTTCATAATAATCCAACATTAAATACTATGGGCTTTGGCCGGACCTGCTGACCAAATTTCAATAATTATTGTGTGGACCATATTTTGTATACTGTAAAATAATGTACATTCAATATAAAAATAATGTACATTATATTCAGGGAATTTACATTATTTGTGTACTGAGTGTACATTATATTATATGATGTACATTCAGTACAAAAATAATATATATTTAGTATATTAAAAATGTACATTTTATTATAGTGCATACAGCGTTCTGTGGACCATAATCCACACAATAATTTGCCACCAAATTTAGTAATGCTTCCCTATATTAAATGAGTTATGGGTTATTAGATTTTGATTAAATGCCTTAACATGTTTAGTATGATGGTGCAATTTATTATCTTTGGTTTACAGGAAAGTTTGTAACAATTATTTAAAAGTGCGTTTTTTGTGAAGTCTATCATATGACTCAATCAAGAAAGTCAATAGAATCAAATTTAAAATTTTATGGTTACCAAGTTAATTGTCAAACCAATTTAACTGAAAGTTGTCCCTTGTAATTTGCCATCTACTTTTGCAAGTGCATTATGGTAAAGCCAACCTTGTAGCGCTAGTTACTAGCTAGTAAAAAATCACAATAAAATAAACAAATCTAAATTTTTTATATTTGACGGACTCAAACTAAAAACACTTATAAACAACTCTGTCAGATAGTTAAACTTGACACCGATCAATTATGGTTTCTTCTTTAACATTTGTCCTATCATCAAATGTTCCTTCTCACCTACTTCACCTTCTCCCCACCTGTTTACCAAATTGGGAAATTCCATTTTTGCAGTCAACCAAATTGGAGGTAGGATGGTCCCTCCTCAGTCCTCACAGACAGCAAATGTTCAACAAATAATAAGATTATTTTATGGAATTATTGTCAATAGACTATAAGGATCTAGGAGTCTAGCACTCTAGGTGTGGTCCATTATTGATTTTATATCTTTAAATTCTTTTTATTTTCTTTTTGCTACTTAATCTTGTACAAAAACCAGAATATAAAATTAAGTCAGTGTATCATGTTAAGACATATAATATTATGTTAAGATACAGAATATCTGTCTTAATATTAAGATACTGCAAACATTTTTAATTAAATAAACAAAAAACGCACATGTTAATATTATTTAATATTTTTTTTAGTATTATTGACTTTATTACAATATAGTATTAACCCCACCCGGGTTCAAACCTGAGACTAAGAGACTTCCAATTTGAGAGAGTCACAGTTAATTATACCGTTTGACCACAAAGTCTTTGACAATATATGTTATTTAATTATAATTAATAATATTAACAAGTGCGTATTTTCATTTATTTAATTTAAGAAGTTTACACTGTCTTACATAAATATTTCACATTTCATAAAATTGTAATCACGTGACAAATTACCATGGACCAGGGTCCATTTTGCATTGTGGATCCTGGTCCAAAATAATATCTCAGAATATGTCTGCAGTTAACATATTATGTTTCTGTAAATAAATTGAAAACACATAATATGTTAACAACCACCATATAATATGTTAATTGCAGGTATATAATATGCAATTAATATATTATATGTGTATACAGTTAACATATTATGTGTATGTAGTCAATAAATTATGTGTTTTTTAATTTATTTACAGACACATAAATAACTGAAGACACATACTATATTAATTAGAGACATTTAATTTTTGAATGAGAATCTACATACAATTTAAGGTGAACACTTATTCATGATATAACAATTGTAACCATGTCAAACCAACTCCAACTAATTAAACTGATAAAGCCTATTTATCCTTGTACACCACTAAAATAGTAAACTTAATTGTAAGAAATCATAGTACTAGGATCTCTTGTGAGATGTGTACTGGGATTCAGGTGCCAATCTAGTACACCTATGATATGGGGGTAGAGCCATAGATGAATTGAAGCAAGTTATATAGTTCAACTATATATATAGCTCTAACCATTTTTGCAACATTTTTAAAACGTTTGTCCATTAAATAAACTTTGTGCTTGACATTATTCGACCATAAGGGTCTAAGAGATTGGAGGTGGCATCTTCCATTGTTCTTTATACCATATATATATATATATATATATATATATATATATATATATATATATATATATATATATATATATATATATATATATATATATAATGGTACATATAGACTGCTCTGTTTAAAAGTCGAACTTGTAATCTTGTAATTACCAATCAACAACCTAACTAATTTGACTGATGTTGCCCCCTATTATTATTATTATTATTATTATTATTATTATTATTATTATTATTAAATTTCGATAATAAATTAATTATAATTGTAGGGATGTATAGAAATCATTGGTGAAGTGTAAATATGATGATATTTGAAACTTGAAAGTGTGATCCATTTTTTAAAGCAAGAGAGTATTTCAAAAATGCAAATAACCTAATTAAGTATCTTCTACTTTTGGTGCAAATTAAAAGCAACAAGGTTTACATCCATAACATTTATTTAATTTGTTCTTATTTAATGACATTCCATTCATATTTTAATATTTATTATTTGTTAATTGCAAATAAATTAATTGTTCTTTGTATTATCACATTTTTACATTTTTTTTAAAAAAAAGTAAAGCATCGTTAAATTGTTAGAAAAATGACTTAACGTAACAGTATATAATTGGAAGAAGGCATCAAAATACCTAACATTATAACAAATATTATAATAAGTTTGAACCCCAAACTTAAGCGTCATTGTCACTCTTGCCTTGAAGATGAAGGGATGAGGTAAATCACGAGATATGCTTTAATTGACTTACCAACCCCAAATTAATTATTACCTAACATTAAGTCTCATAAATAAAAAGCATTCAATTTTAAGATTTAATAATCCATATAACAAATTTAATATGTTGGAACTCTGTACCAAATTAATCAAATTAGGTGAATGGGTTATATGTACATCCCAATGAAATGGGCCAATTTCAAGGAGCTATGATCATCACTATCATCCAACTTCAAATACTATGGGTTTTGGACCTACCAAATTTTGTAATGCTTTCCATATATTAAATGAGTAATGGGTTATTGGGTTTTGATTAAATTCCATAACATTGTCCATTGGTTTAATGCAATTTATATCGTGCACCACGGTGCACATGGCAATGTGCGTCCAGGTACAAAACGCGCGTTTCATGCTGATGTCATACTGACATCACTCCGTCCATCCGAACAGATCAAATCTCATTATGTGTATTCAGTTAAAATGTTATGTGTATTGTGTTATGAGTTTATGTGTATTCAGTTAAGAGTTTATATGTATTATGTTAACCAAACACATTATGTGTATTCAATTAATTAAAAGTTTATGTGTATTATGTTATGAGTTTAAGTGTATTATGTATTATGTTAGATTATGTGTATTCTGTTATAAGTTTATGTGTATTCTGTTATGAGTTTATGTGCATTCGAAATAGAGATTTTTTTTTTAACAACTTAACAAAACGACGTCGTTTTGGGAGGTGCGGGACGCACAATGTTATGTGCGCCTTGGTGCACGGTATAACGATGGTTGTTTAGTATGATGATGCAATTTGCCATCTACTCCTACTTTGCAATTAATAATGTTGTGGGTATATTTTACATTTAGGTCCGTTTGGAAATCCCCGAAAAAAATGACTTTTTAGAAAATGTTTTTTGAGTTTTTAGTGTTTAGATGCAATAAGAAAATTCAGTCAACGAAAAACATTTTCTGTTAACTTAGGAAAATGTATGCATTTTGACGGAAAATGATTTCCACCAATCGTCAAAGCAGGTTTCTGCCGGTTTCCCGTGGAAACAATACTCATGGGCATCTTTTTTAAAATTTTTATTTATTTATTTATTTATTTATTTTAAACTCCTTAGTTTATTACGGAGTACTTGATTTGCTGATGTTTAGACTTTGAGAAACAGGTTGTATTATGAATCTATTCTGGCTAATTTGATAAATAATATTATTTTTAATATTATTATAAATATTTTTATATTTTAAATAAAATAGTTAAAATGTTTAATTATACAATTCTATCTATCTTTTTAAAAATGAACCAAATACACCAGGACAATTTTTCATAATGCAACCAAACACGGGAAAGGAATATGTTTTCTGAAAACGACTCATTTTCTAGAAATCATTTTCTGGGTTTCCAAACGGACCCTTAATGAAGTTGTACTTTTTTTTTTTTTTTTTTTGGAATACAATGAAGTTGTACTTTTTTTTTTTGAAAGTTACTGGCTATATTACATTGTAGTATCTGTTCATATACTTTCTCAACCTACTGAAACACAAAGAACCAATAACGCCTCCACTAGGCTCGAACTCATAATCTTCCAATGAAGTTGTACTTGATTCCCCTTTTTATAAAAATATGATGTAGCATCATTAAACGTACACCACTAATATGTATTGCACAATAAAAATTCTTTATAAAATTTGAAAGTAACTTTATAATTACTAAGTTTGAATCACAAACTTAAGAGTTCATCATCGCACTTACACTGCAAAAGGGTAGAGGAGGTAAATAGCGAGTTTTGCTTCAACAAACTTACGAGACCCCAAAAGCTTGTATAGTAATGCCCATAACAAGCATGCATGGTTGGTTACTAGTACTTTATTTGATTACTAGTTTATAGTATGGTTGGTTAATTTACAAGTAATTAATGATTTATTAAAAAAAAGGTTATATTTGTTTGTGAACAACATTTGGCATTTTGTTAGGCAGTAACTTGGAGCTACTTATCTTCAGGGGCAAATTCAGAAATTTTTTTCAGTTGAGGCGAAAGAAAAATAAAATGAAACATTTAGAGGCCGAGCCATAAATATTGTTGACTAGGGATTAAAAAAAATAAAATAAAAATACATTAAAGCGCGATAAAAAATATTCAAAACAAAAACATAGTTCAAAAAGAAATTACATTATAAATTACTAATCTCACTATTAATATTTTTTTAAAAAAAAAACCCCAATGTTACATATAAAGAATTCAATTAGAATTAGAAATTAATCTCATAAATCACAAGTATAATCTCACTATTAATAATTTGATATTTAGAAAGGCAAAAAAAAAAATTAGAATTTAGAATGTTACATATAAAGAATCCAATTAGAATTAGAAATTAATCTCATAAATCAAAATTATAATCTCACTATTAATATTTAAAAAGTCAAAAAAATGAATTTAAAAAATCAACACCCTTAAGTTTTAAACCTAAGACACTTCACACACTAACAAAAACCTGACCATCTAAGCTAACTCATCC
Organism: Ipomoea nil; assembly: GCF_001879475.1. Lineage (NCBI taxonomy): Eukaryota > Viridiplantae > Streptophyta > Magnoliopsida > Solanales > Convolvulaceae > Ipomoea > Ipomoea nil. The sequence goes on from NW_017619515.1 coordinate 73,478, forward strand.
TTTGGTTAAACTTTTGTACATCTAGTATTTATACACTTTAGGTCTATATATATAAGGACCTATACATACAATATAATGATATATATAAAGGTGATAGGGGAGCGGGGCAACTGCCCCCATTGTGGCTCTGCTACTGACTATCTTAATATGTAACAGTGACGTTGACTGCTACAAAAATTAATTTAATGAAGACACCAACTAGTGAAAACTAGTAGGTAACTTTTGTGTGCATTTGACATAGAAAATATAATTTCATTTGCTCTTCAACTTGTTATAAAAAATTGTAAAATGTTTATGTCAACTCCTCTCAGTCGAATCCATTGAACATTATTTTTTTTTTTTGAACGGAATTTATCTTTTCTGTATGTTTTGTGAACTATTACACACGAATAATATTTACACAATGCACACCGTCAAATAATGACAGAAAGTTTCTATCGTTACCTTAAAAAAAAATGTAAAAGTGTCACAATATTTTATATATCTATTAAATTTTAGTGATTTTTTATGTTTTTCCTTATAATATATGTTTGTAGGTATTTTCCACGTTGTTATGTGAACATACATTTTAATTTATTAACAATTATAGTAATACCACATTACCACGTGTTTTGCTGTTCCTTCTAGGTGAGTATATGTATCTCAAAGTTTATTAAATTAGTTGTTCTTTCTTCTTACAATATGTGTTCTTATATTATATATTTATATTTGGATGTAAAACATTACCCTTGCTTTAGGTGACGAGAGAAACACACAATTACTACTTAAGAGTGTGTGACGAATTCAAACGAAATATATTGACATGAATCAAATTTGTGACCTTTAAATACAAAAATCATACTCTACCCATTCAATAAATATTACCTTATGTTTACCAATTTCATAGTCGTAACAATTTAATTAACAAATAATAGCACGAGATTCACTTGGTAATTTTTTTTTTGAATACTACTAGCTCTATTACAATGTAGTATCTGTTCATATACTTTCTCAACCTACTGAAACACAAAGAGCTAATAACGCCTCCACTGAGGCTCGAACTCACAATCTTCCAAATGGAAGTCCAACCCGGATACCATTGGACCACATAGTCCTGGTCACGAAATAATTAAATAGTAATTAAACCAACTCTACCACCCACTTCTTCATCTTCTATGTGCTTAGATGCCTAAAAGGGAAAGTTCATTTTTGTAAACAGCCAAACCCTAGGATGGTCCATCCTCACTGATGTCAAGTTTCAACTAACAATAACTACAATAACGCAAACCCCTCTTGATCCAGCTCCGTCGTATACGATCTTCTTAGTATTGTTTATATTTCATATTTGGCGTATACCTACATTCTATTACATAGGAACGTGGTTTACTTAGTGCACACTCTTTGATAGTAACTACAAATTTCCCTCATCACAAAATAATAATAATAATAATAATAATAATAATAATAATAATAATAATAATAATAATAATAATAATAATAATGACAAGCATCATGTACTCAGATGGCATGTAGTGGCTCTCCCATATGAAAGGTCTCAGGTGTTGACTCTTTGTACTTCAACATGTTAAGAAAGTATAGAAGAACAAATATTACACTGTAACAGAGTCTAATAATAGGAACAACTTTATTATTTATCCATAAAAGATGCCCAAGAAAAGAAGATTAAACACTCATCATCAATAAAACATATTAAATATGCTTCTTCAATCTCCAAGTATTAATTGTGTTCATTTTAATTTTCTCCCTCCATCTTAAATTAAATTGGACATCACTATACCTTGAGAAATTGAACATATATATATATATATATATATATATATATATATATATATATATATATATTAATCTAATCATCATATTGAGAAAAGGTTTAGAGGACAAGATCCAACGTTTTGTCATCAAAACATGATGTTGGCAGACTTATACACAAATATAAGGAAAAAAAATTTTTATGAATTCGTTACAAACTATAAATTTATTTGTACTAGTAAATAATTGGTAACAAAGCAAGTTACATGTTTGATATTGTGAAATTGACATTGGAGGTGTTGAAATAGAATTGTTTTGAGGGCTAAATCCAACATCGTAAAAAAAATGGAAGTTTACCTAATATAAAATTTCTTTTGAAGTAATTATTTTTTGTTAGACCATAAAATAAAAATTAAGGTAACCAATTGTGGAGTTTGTCTTTGTTATATCTTTTTATTAAAACACTAGTCATCACATGCGCATTGCGAGAATTGTCCAATACTTAATATAATGTGCATTTTTAAATTAATGTTTCAGAACTTATCAAAGTATCATTCGCTATCCTAACATATTTTTCAAATTTTTCATACAAGTAAATATTTCAAGAATGCATAACTATTATCTATGGCATAATTTTTCGTAAAATTAACTAGTGCAATAGTAGTTTTAGAGGAAAGCACCCTCACTAGATAGTACCCAAGCATATCTTTTGCAACATAAAACCCTATTAATTGGCATGACTCATGCTTCCTCTTGTTGTCACTTCCGCCAGAAATGAATTCTTGATTTAATCTAGTCCTCTGGTGTGCTTCACTGCAATTTTAGTGTCTTGGCGCAATGCCGAAATGCACCTTCAAAAACAAAACCAAATCCTCCTTTCCCAAAAAGATAAAGATAATAGGCATAGTTTCTCATATGTGTTGAATATATACTGTAAATGAATATATAATGTAAATTAGATGTATCATTTCATCAAAGCCCAAAGTGTGATTCTAATTAATTTACCAAAATTCGTGTTAAATTTTATATTGTATTTTTTAATACACTCTAACATATTCATAGTATATGTTTAACAATTATGTCAATTTTAATTAGGATGGGGTTCGAACCTAAGACCATCCTTATAAAAATCACTTTCATATTTAAGATCACTTTCAGGTGGTCAGAAATTTCATAATTTCCAGCACTGACAATTTCTTTCCTTTGAACAATGTCAATTACTTATATCTTCACTTTTTTTTTTTTTTTCTACATCAAATAGATATTTGTTTAATCGCACAAAACACATTATTACTACGATTAATATTTTTAATAAAGAATTAGAATAAACCACAATATAGTGTCAAGAGTATAACATTCAACCAACATGCTAAAACCATCATATCTTTGACTTATTCGAATTTGGAACTTTTATATTATGGTTTCTTCTCATCTCTTGCTCCTTCTCACCTACATTACCTTCTCCCTATCTGTTTACCAAATTTGGGAATTCCATTTTTACAGTCAACCAAATTGGAGGTAGGATGGTCCCTCCTGACAGTAACAGTTGAAAAAATTAGTATATATAAATTGTCATTTGAAGTGATCAATTTTATGTATAAATTTGAATTATTGGTTCACTTTTAATTTGAGTCAGGTCAAATTAAATTCATATTCTCGTAATTGAATGATGAATTTTATATATTATATATATATATAATAGGAAATATACCTAGGGTGTATAGTTGTATACCAGCTCGATATGTAATCAATAAGGCGCAAGGGACATTTCCAACCTTGACCGACTAGGTATTCGACCGTTTCGACCTTAATTAATGCGAAGGCCGAGTAAATAACTAATTAGTGCAAACCTTTCACCTTACTTGAGATCAGAACCGACCTTGCTAGGTCGGGACGATTAACCCAAACATGCTCACTTTGAGAGATGAGTCTTATTTCTCAATTTCAACTCGATCACGGAGAGAATGGGAGTGTCAAGAATAGAAGCCCATGTGTACTAATTGATAGGGTCATGGTATAACAATTGGAGAAAAATGAAGTTAATTTGAAAAAAAAAAAAAAAAAAAAAAAAAAAAAAAAACTTTTTAGCATTTGTGCCACGTACCCAGCATTTTGATAGCATTTTGAATTATGTATCATAGAAGTTCTCTCTCTCTCATGCAGAGAAAATGCAAATCAAATTTCAAAATGAGTTTACCCGTGTGCAAATATGACCTAGAAACTCGTAGTACGCGTGACTGAAATTCTAAATTATTAATTCCCTTCCCTTTAATCAAGATCAATAGTGATTTTCTTTTTTATTATAAATCTTGTTGGCCCACTCTAGGAGCCCGTGGTGTAATATAATTCAACAAATTATATCGTGCACCGCGGTGCATAATCGATTATGCACCGCGCATCAAAACGACGTCGTTTTATTTAATGAAAAGAAACGGAATCCGTTCCGCAAAAAATTAACTCTGTTCTTCAGTTTCATTTTGGATACACTGCAGTTTCAGTTTAACACAACTACAGTTTCATTTCGATATAACTACAGTTTCATTCAATATTTATATACTTAAATATGTGAAAATATTATTTAATTTTATTTTATATACACCATAGTTTTATTAAAACACAACTACATGATGATTTCGATATAATTATCATTGTAATAAGTTTTTGATTGAATACAATTAACCGTTCTCATCGGCCCCACCACATGTTAAACAACAAAACTCAACTAACTGGCCTTGTCAAGGTGGTCGCGTCGCCACTCACCCTTACTACTTCTCTTTCTTTTTATTTTTTATTTTTTATTTTTTATTTTTTTCTTTGCTCTCCTTCCTCTCTCTTGCCTAGTTGCCTTCTTTTTAATACATGTACTTTAAAAATCCAAAAAAAAAAAAAGAAAAAAAGAAAAAAACAAAACAAAACAAAAAAAACAAAAAACAAAACAAAACAAAACAAAAAATCCCACACTTTTGGGTTGTTCTTATTCGTCCTTGTGATTATTCTATGGAGTAATTATGAATATACTTCAAAGAATCTAGTAATCTAGCTAGGTGCAGTGTGGTCCGCTATCAATTCTTTTTTATTTATTTATTTTTTATTTTTTTACTGTATCCCATAAAAAAATTAGAATATAAAATTGAAATAAAGTAAGACGAATAATATATTAGAAAATACGATGTGTATTGTCATTTTTTACTCTCAATTTTTACTCTCATATACAAAATGTTGATATAGACATTTGTATTGAGACTATATGAAAAAGTAGTTTATTAGTGTCCGTCACATCAAGAAATAACATTTGAGAAGTAAAATTTGGAAGGACATGTAATAGAACTCTAATATATTATTTTAATTAAATAATATTAGCACACATGTGATATATTTTTCTTATTTAATTATTTCATTTTACAATATCTTACATAAATATTCCATGTTTGGTAAAGTTGCAATCACATCAAACCAACTCAAACTATTTAAAGTGGGAGGCCTATTTTTATCCATATATAGGTCCACATGTTCATATAAAACCACATGTTCTCATGAGTCTGCGGTAAGTTTTCGATGAGATCCTTAATAATATCACTATCTTAAAAAATTCATGATTTTACCAATAAAAATTTTAATTATAAAAAAAATTAGTAAGATCTTATAAGATTTACAGTTCGAAATTTCAATTCAAAAATTAGTTCGAAAAATTAGTTCAATAAGCTGATGAATTCCTTAAATTTAAGTTCTGACATAGATGATGATCTTATCAAAATATAGGGGTCTTAGCGAACGGAGATTTCGGCAAACTATTGGTGTTTGTGTTTGGTAAGCCTTCATCTATGTTCGTTTATTAAGGTAAATGAACATAAATGAATAAATTTTAGAGCTCGGTTCATAAACGAACAGAGTTTGAATAGTTGTAGGCTCGTTTGCTAAAAGCTCGTGAACAAGCTCGTTTTTTGTTCGTTTAATAATGTTTACGAACAAACTCATTTAGTGTTCGTTTAATAATGTTTATTAACATGTTAATGAACAAGCAGTTAAGCATATATATAGAGTTGTGTTGTTTGTTCGTTATTGTTCATGAACATAGATTATTTCTTGTTCACAAACAAATTGTGATTATGAACATGTGCATGTGTTTGGTTATTAAGCGTTCATGAACGTGAATGAACATGTTCGCAAACGTTAATGAACGTGTTCGTGAGCGTGTTTGTTAACGTTAACGGACACGTTTGTGAACATGTTCGCGAACGTTAACAAACACTAATGAACGCTTAACAAACGAACACGAACATATATAATTTTCAAAAATCTTAATAAACGAACACGAACACAAACACTCCAACAATCTTAAAAAACGAATACGAACAACCTCCGTTCGTTTGTATGTTCGGTTCGTTAACATCCCTATCAAAATGGTATATGTCATCATCTGAATCTATGAAATTCCCCAGTCATGGTTGTAACAAAGGACCTTATATTAGCTCCTCTAAACACAGTCGCAAAAAGCATAAAGTATGTGACGAGCATTCTAAGGATGCCCACCAAGTTATTGTTGATGGAACTGCTGGACGATAACTTGGAGAGTCGAGTCCAGTATCTTATCAACGAAACATGACGTTGACTGTTATGCAAATATAAATAAATAAAGTTGTGCCTTCGTTATTCACTACTAGCTATGTATACTTTTTGACGTATTGGTATCAGAGCATATGTAAGTAATAATCATCTGATTATGCCAATTCCTCATCCGGTTAAATTAGGTACGGTGGTAAAATAATAGAACAGGCCAGGCTACTATATTTGTTCATTCAGTACTGTAATTCTGTAAATAAGTTCGAAGTGTGAGATCATCAATCCCATTATATATTATTCTGTATGGACAAACATTCCTATAAATATTACCTTCTAGCTTTTGGCATGATCCTAAATTTGCCCATTACCCAGTTACATACTCTCAAATAATTGAGCAGAAATGAGACTAATCCATACTTTTTTCTTTTTTTTTTTTTTTAAAGGAAACTAATCCATACTTTCAATACCCCTATTTTAGATACTATCACTTTCTTAGTTTCGATACTATAGCATTATAGTTTTAATATATATAATATCTAAATTAGACGTTGAAAATGACAACATTACATTTTGAATTATATAGCACCTACCAAAGTTATGACATATGCATGGAATATTATACTGTAAACAGTGCCACTAGTATAATGTTATTAATTACCAATATCTACTCATTTGGTCATATGGACATATGCTCAAATATAAGATTAATTAATGTACACAAACATTGTAATCCAAATTATTAATTACACATTGTCAAAAAAAATTATTAATTACATCTAATAATTTGTATTAGATGTACGAACGGTTTTTTTTTTTTTTTTTGTTGGAGTTATGTTACATCTAATAATTTAATTTGTATTAGATGTACGGCCACTTGTTTTTGGTTGTAGTTATGTTCAATTATATTTTTTTTATGCCAATTGCATGCATTGCTTGTTTATGCAGCTTCTTAGGTTTTGTTGTTTTTGGTTTATCTTTTCCTAATACAATGCTGTTTATTTTAATTATAACTCCAAAAGTATAATTATTCATTATTTTTAGTGAAAGTTAAATGAGGTGTTTGGTAAATGGTTGTTAGCTGATTGGGTTAGTGATTTTATTAGTTGATTGTAGAAAAGTGTTTGGTAAACTAGCCGTTAGCTGTTAGGTGATTACATACAAAATGACTTTCTCAAAAAGCTGATCGAAAAAGCTACTTTGAACAGCTTTTTGAATTTTAGCATTTTGGAGCAAAAATTGTTACAAAACTCTAATTAATCAAACACTCATATTGATTGTTTAACCAAGTCAAATAGTTAATAGTGGTCAAATAAGTCAACATTAGCTGATAGGCTAACTATTTTACCAAACAGGCCCTAAAACTCATGAGTCATGAATTCTCCAGCTGGTGCCAGGGAAATTATGGACATTTCACTTAGAGCAAGAAAGTCTCAAACAAGAAAAACAAAATAAAAAACAAAAAAACAAAAAAAAAAATTACAAATGGTAATGCTATTTCATTTTGATCACCCAATTCCCCAGTTTGCTCTACTCCAGAATTATTTAGACTGAATTGAATCGTATTTTAACCTTTACAGGACTTTATAATAAGAAAGAAAATATTACAAAAATGATGGGGGATTCTAAAGTTCTTGCTATTGTGTCATTTAATTGATCGATATAAGTATCCACTCATATGTAATAACCGCAAATTGTACTTAAAAGACCCCGTTCAACAAGCTCGACTAAGACACCGTTGACAAGAATTGAACTCGTGACCTTTAGGTACAAGAATCATGCTCCACCTATTTGACCATCCCTCTCAAGACATCCGATTGCATATATTTTCAAACAAATACCCGGAGTATCGGGTTATTGATCCACTGGGAAGTGGGGCGTATTAAGCACTAGCTACTAATCTATTCTTGTGAAGCTAATCCTAATGATTATCATGGATGGTTGATTAAGATAATTAAAAGAAAACAAAGTATGCAGGTTTGTGAAAACAATAAAGAGAGAATGAGATTCCTGGGATTCAAGTATTTAATCACCTAGTGCCAATTTTATGAACAATATTAAATCTAGGTTTAAACAAGTGTGAGAATGCAAAGATGATATAGAGTTACTCCCGTGATATAAACACCCAACAATATAGGAACAAGCATTCATAATAAATCCCTAATTACTACCATCTCATGATGTGCAATAACTAAGAATCAAACTCAATAACATATTTGCCATCTCCCAATGTGCAACAGTTAAGTGCAATTGTGTGTGCCCTAAATTATGCCCAACTCCCATTGTGACACATAAAACAAGTAATTACGACCGTTAACTACTAGCATCAAACAATTTAATCACAATTGCAACACAAGTTTTAACCCAAATTATAATATATTGAAGAATTATAGAACTAGCTAGGCACAAAGGTTCATAAATACTTTTACCCAAGAATCTCTAGTGTTTAGCCGAGCATGGCTAAACTAGAATTCATAATAAAAATAGGGAGCATAAATAATCGAAAAGAGTACAAGAATAAACCAAGCGATTCTCCCGAATCTCCTTAGCTTTCTCCTTGCTACCTAAGACAACTTGAAGCTCTCAATTCTCATCTTTCTTGTTTCCAGAACACAGCATATATCTCATCTAGGATTGAGGAAGGCGTGATTTTATAGTGGGAAGAGATTAAGAAGTTTCCGTGCCCAAAACATTCCAAAATCTGCCCAGAATTCTCGACGCGTCGAGTTTCAGGCCAGATTTTCGCACAACTTACTAGAAGTTTTCGACACATAGAGTTTGTCGTTGCATACAAATTAACTGTAGCCTTTGAGTCTTCTTTCCAATGGCGCAAGAATCACTTGAATCTGACATTCTTAGGGTGAGATATGATCAAAATACTAAGGTGTCGCTAAATTCACCGAAAATTATAACTCTTTGATCTTTTGCTCCACTTTTCTCTTGTTTTGTTTTTGTGATCAAATCTATTGAAAGTATCACCCTTTGGCTCTCTTTGAAGCATTTTAGCCACTTCCTTAGCTTCACCTTGACTTTGTTTATGCTCCAAACTTGTCTTAGAACTTCCCTTACTTTTCCAATTGACCTACAATGGTTCCAAAACACTAACAAACACCGTAAAATATTCAAAACAAGTGTAAGGCATATCTAAATGATAAAAAACAAGGGAATATGCAATTAAGGTGACATTTTCATGAATATAAACCCAACAAAGTAATAAAACTAACACTAGAAACATGTACAATTTGGCTCACATCAACATCAAAATTTATTTTACACTATATTCCTACTTTCTCAATCTTTTTCACCCCAAAGAATCAATGCCCCCATCACTGGGGTTCAATCCTGTGACAACCTATTTATAATAGTAATAGATGTGTTATCACATTATGTGTAGTAGTTGGCAATTAACATTTTAAATGATCATACAATTTTTTACATTTTAATACAATAAGTACGTGATTAATAAAAGCACGAGGATCACTTAGTGATTGCCAAGTAATAATTAAATAGTAAACCAACTCTTCCACCCACTTCTTCATCTTCTTTAAGCTTATATGCTAATTGCCTAAATGGGAAAGTTCATTTTTGTAAGCAGCCAAACCCTAGGATGGACCATCCTCATTGATATCAAATTTTCAACTAATGGTGAAAACAATAATGGCAACAACTTTATTGTTTATCCATAAAACTAATGATGCATTCCTAAGAAAAGATCAGAATAATAATTATTAATAAAAGTAATATGTTTATTCAATTTCTTAATTACGCTTGCTTTAACTAGGCTAAAACGTGACATTTTACGCTTAAGTAGACTCTATGTGTACAATTATTTTATTTTATTTTATTTTTTTAATAAAACTTCTATTTTTTATTTTAAAAACTTTTAATTTTAAAAAATAGCCACAAACTATGGGTGAGTGTTTCGGGATTGTGTTCAGTTTTTTTCGGTTTCGGTATTTGAAAAATGATACCATTCGGTTTAAAATTATAGATCGGTTCGATCGGTTTTGAATCAGTTTAAAAAAGTTTGGTTTCTGTTCGGAATTAGTTCGGTTAGGTTTAAGAACCCCAATTTTTAACATTTTCTAATTTTTCAAACACGCTACCAAACAATACATATTCATATAATCCAAATCCAAATTAAAGTCTAAACATTATATAACAAAATAGTAATTCAAAGTTCAAACACACTACTAAGTACTAATTACCAAACATCAGCTTAGTTTTTTGCCCAACTGACTCTTCAGCTGACTCACTTGGAATGTTTTGTTGACAAGATGAAGAATCATCCATATGTATAGTTAATATTTGGAGAACAAGTGTCAAATATTGAATAGTTAATTTTTGGACACAATCCGTCATTGCTTGACAAAATATATTTCCAGTGCAATGGAAATCAAAATTAAAATGATGTTGAAGCACATTAATTTCGTAGAAAAATGAAACTAAGGAAAATACTGAATATTGTAAGAATAACTCAAGTTAGAGATAATTGTGAAGCAAAGAACAATTGCGGCAAAAAACAAAAATGCGAAGTAGAGAACAAGCCATAAAGAAATCAAATAAAATATTTAAGAGAGATACCAGTTAGAATAAGAGCTAAATGGCGGAGCAAGCAACAATAGATTTGGATATACTTTTTTATTATTATTATTATTATTATTATTATTATTATTATTATTATTATTATTATTATTATTATTATTATTATTATTATTATTGAAAGCATTATTATTATTATTATTTTAAAATAAAAAACAAACGGTATTTGGTTCGGTTCGATTTTTTACTGAACCGTTCGGTGTACAAAAATTCATTATCGTTCGGTTATTTGTTTCGATTTGAGAAAACCGAACTGAATTGCCTACCCCTACCACAAACCATTTACTTGATGGTCGTGGTTGTTTATGTTGGTTGACACCCATGGCTATACAATCTAACAAGGCGGCCATTGGCCACCTTCGTGGTTTAGAGGGAGAAGACGGCCAGTTACGTTCATCCCACTAGGAGGTCACAACATTTGTCTTCATTAGATCAAGACCTAGTTGCGAGGTCCAAATATAGATAGTAAAGACAAATAAATGTATTGACTATCTGTCAACGAGTGGCAGGCCACAACATTTGCCTTCATTAGATCAAGACCTAGCTGCGAGGTCTAAATATAGATAGTCATGACAAATAAATGTATTGACTATCTGTCAATGAAAATACTCACCG